>NC_091240.1:15931765-16134265 GCF_040958095.1 Procambarus clarkii | reverse complement strand
TCTCCAGCAACACACTGGCAGAGGTCTCCAGCAACACACTGGCAGGGGTCTCCAGCAACACACTGGCAGAGGTCTCCAGCAACACACTGGCAGGGGTCTCCAGCAACACACTGGCAGGGGTCTCCAGCAACACAATGGCAGGGGTCTCCAGCAACACACTGGCAGAGGTCTCCAGCAACACACTGGCAGAGGTCTCCAGCAACACACTGGCAGGGGTCTCCAGCAACACACTGGCAGGGGTCTCCAGCAACACACTGGCAGAGGTCTCCAGCAACACACTGGCAGGGGTCTCCAGCAACACACTGGCAAGGGTCTCCAGCAACACACTGGCAGAGGTCTCCAGCAACACACTGGCAGGGGTCTCCAGCAACACACTGGCAGGGGTCTCCAGCAACACACTGGCAGGGGTCTCCAGCAACACACTGGCAGGGGTATCCAGCAACACACTGGCAGAGGTCTCCAGCAACACACTGGCAGGGGTCTCCAGCAACACACTGGCAGGGGTCTCCATCAACACAATGGCAGGGGTCTCCAGCAACACACTGGCAGAGGTCTCCAGCAACACACTGGCAGGGGTCTCCAGCAACACACTGGCAGGGGTCTCCAGCAACACACTGGCAGAGGTCTCCAGCAACACACTGGCAGGGGTCTCCAGCAACACACTGGCAGGGGTCTCCAGCAACACACTGGCAGGGGTCTCCAGCAACACACTGGCAGAGGTCTCCAGCAACACACTGGCAGGGGTCTCCAGCAACACACTGGCAGAGGTCTCCAGCAACACACTGGCAGAGGTGTCCAGCAACACACTGGCAGGGGTCTCCAGCAACACACTGACAGGGGTCTCCAGCAACACACTGGCAGGGGTATCCAGCAACACACTGGCAGAGGTCTCCAGCAACACACTGGCAGGGGTCTCCAGCAACACACTGGCAGAGGTCTCCAGCAACACACTGGCAGGGGTCTCCAGCAACACACTGGCAGGGGTCTCCAGCAACACACTGGCAGGGGTCTCCAGCAACACACTGGCAGGGGTCTCCAGCAACACACTGGCAGAGGTCTCCAGCAACACACTGGCAGGGGTCTCCAGCAACACACTGGCAGGGGTCTCCATCAACACACTGGCAGGGGTCTCCAGCAACACACTATCAGAGGTCTCCAGCAACACACTGGCAGAGGTCTCCAGCAACACACTGGCAGGGGTCTCCAGCAACACGCTGGCAGGGGTCTCCAGCAACACACTGGCAGGGGTCTCCAGCAACACACTGGCAGAGGTCTCCAGCAACACACTGGCAGGGGTCTCCAGCAACACACTGGCAGGGGTCTCCAGCAACACACTGGCAGAGGTCTCCAGCAACACACTGGCAGAGGTCTCCAGCAACACACTGGCAGGGGTCTCCAGCCAGCAACACACTGGCAGGGGTCTCCAGCAACACACTGGCAGGGGTCTCCAGCAACACACTGGCAGGGGTCTCCAGCAACACACTGGCAGAGGTCTCCAGCAACACACTGGCAGGGGGCTCCAGCAACACACTGGCAGAGGTCTCCAGCAACACACTGGCAGAGGTCTTCAGCAACACACTGGCAGAGGTCTCCAGCAACACACTGGCAGAGGTCTTCAGCAACACACTGGCAGAGGTCTCCAGCAACACACTGGCAGGGGTCTCCAGCAACACACTGGCAGGGGTCTCCAGCAACACACTGGCAGAGGTCTCCAGCAACACACTGGCAGAGGTCTCCAGCAACACACTGGCAGAGGTCTCCAGCAACACACTGGCAGGGGTCTCCAGCAACACACTAGCAGGGGTCTCCAGCAACACACTGGCAGGGGTCTCCAGCAACACGCTGGCAGAGGTCTCCAGCAACACACTGGCAGGGGTCTCCAGCAACACACTGGCAGAGGTCTCCGGCAACACACTGGCAGTGGTCTCCAGCAACACACTGGCAGGGGTCTCCAGCAACACACTGGCAGGGGTCTCCAGCAACACACTGGCAGGGGTCTCCAGCAACACACTGGCAGAGGTCTCCAGCAACACACTGGCAGGGGTCTCCAGCAACACACTGGCAGAGGTCTCCAGCAACACACTGGCAGGGGTCTCCAGCAACACACTGGCAGAGGTCTCCAGCAACACACTGGCAGAGGTCTCCAGCAACACACTGGCAGAGGTCTCCAGCAACACACTGGCAGAGGTCTCCAGCAACACACTGGCAGAGGTCTCCAGCAACACACTGGCAGGGGTCTCCAGCAACACACTGGCAGGGGTCTCCAGCAACACACTGGCAGAGGTCTCCAGCAACACACTGGCAGGGGTCTCCAGCAACACACTGGCAGGGGTCTCCAGCAACACACTGGCAGGGGTCTCCAGCAACACACTGGCAGAGGTCTCCAGCAACACACTGGCAGAGGTCTCCAGCAACACACTGGCAGGGGTCTCCAGCAACACACTGGCAGGGGTCTCCAGCAACACACTGGCAGGGGTCTCCAGCAACACACTGGCAGGGGTCTCCAGCAACACACTGGCAGGGGTCTCCAGCAACACACTGGCAGAGGTCTCCAGCAACACACTGGCAGAGGTCTCCAGCAACACACTGGCAGAGGTCTCCAGCAACACACTGGCAGGGGTCTCCAGCAACACACTAGCAGGGGTCTCCAGCAACACACTGGCAGGGGTCTCCAGCAACACACTGGCAGGGGTCTCCAGCAACACACTGGCAGGGGTCTCCAGCAACACACTGGCAGGGGTCTCCAGCAACACACTGGCAGGGGTCTCCAGCAACACACTGGCAGGGGTCTCCAGCAACACACTGGCAGAGGTCTCCAGCAACACACTGGCAGAGGTCTCCAGCAACACACTGGCAGAGGTCTTTCACCCTTTACCCGACGCTTTACCCGACGGTTTACCCGACGGTTTACCCTGACAGTTTACCCGACGTTTTATCCGACATTTACCCGACGGTTTACCCGACGCTTTACTCTGACAGTTTACCTGACGGTTTACCCGACAGTTTACCCGACGGTTTACCCGACGTGTTTAGTTTACAGTTTACACGTCAGTTATCATCCGTCCGTATCATATATTAAATCCGTCGGGTAAATGTACCCGACGATTTACCCGTCGGGTAAATACCCGACGATTTACCCGTCGGGTAAATACCCGACGATTTACCCGTCGGGTAAATACCCGACGATTTACGATTCATTCGGCGCTTTATTTATTCATTTTTATTTATTCATTTTTATTTATTATATTTTTATTTTTTAATTTTTTATTTATTTTATAGACATTAGATATATACATTACATTATATATACAGATTACATTAGACATTACATTACATTACATTACATTATATATACATTACATTAGATATTACATTACATTAGATATACAGATTACATTAGATATTACATTACATTACATTACATTAGATATATACATTACATTAGATATATACATTACATTAGATATATACATTACATTAGATATACAGATTACATTAGATATTACATTACATTACATTACATTACATTACATTAGATATATACATTACATTAGATATACAGATTACATTAGACATTACATTACATTACATTACATTAGATATATACATTACATTAGATATACAGATTACATTAGACATTACATTACATTACATTACATTAGATATATACATTACATTAGATATATACATTACATTAGATATACAGATTACATTAGACATTACATTACATTACATTACATTAGATATATACATTACATTAGATATATACATTACATTAGATATACAGATTACATTAGATATTACATTACATTACATTACATTAGATATATACATTACATTAGATATATACATTACATTAGATATATACATTACATTAGATATACAGATTACATTAGATATTACTTTACATTACATTACATTAGATATATACATTACATTAGATATACAGATTACATTAGACATTACATTACATTACATTACATTAGATATATACATTACATTAGATATACAGATTACATTAGATATTACATTACATTACATTACATTAGATATATACATTACATTAGATATATACATTACATTAGATATACAGATTTCATTAGATATTACATTACATTACATTACATTAGATATATACATTACATTAGATATACAGATTACATTAGATATTACATTACATTACATTACATTAGATATATACATTACATTAGATATATACATTACATTAGATGTATACATTACATTAGATATACAGATTACATTAGATATTACATTACATTACATTACATTAGATATATACATTACATTAGATATACAGATTACATTAGACATTACATTACATTACATTACATTAGATATATACATTACATTAGATATACAGATTACATTAGATATTACATTACATTACATTACATTAGATATATACATTACATTAGATATATACATTACATTAGATATATACATTACATTAGATATACAGATTACATTAGATATTACATTACATTACATTACATTAGATATATACATTACATTAGATATATACATTACATTAGATATTACATTACATTACATTACATTAGATATATACATTACATTAGATATATACATTACATTAGATATACAGATTACATTAGATATTACATTACATTACATTACATTAGATATACAGATTACATTAGATATTACATTACATTACATTACATTACATTAGATATATACATTACATTAGATATACAGATTACATTAGACATTACATTACATTACATTACATTAGATATATACATTACATTAGATATACAGATTACATTAGATATTACATTACATTACATTACATTAGATATATACATTACATTAGATATATACATTACATTAGATATTACATTACATTACATTACATTAGATATATACATTACATTAGATATATACATTACATTAGATATACAGATTACATTAGATATTACATTACATTACATTACATTAGATATATACAGATTACATTAGATATTACATTACATTACATTACATTAGATATATTCATTACATTAGATATATACATTACATTAGATATACAGATTACATTAGATATTACATTACATTACATTACATTAGATATACATTACATTAGATATACATTACATTAGATATACATTACATTAGATATATACATTACATTACATTAGATATATACATTACATTAGATATATACATTACATTACATTACATTAGATATATACATTACATTAGATATATACATTACATTAGATATATACATTACATTACATTACATTACATTACATTACATTACATTAGATATATACATTACATTACATTACATTACATTACATTAGATATATACATTACATTACATTACATTAGATATATACATTACATTACATTACATTAGATATATACATTACATTACATTAGATATATACATTACATTACATTACATTAGATATTACATTACATTACATTAGATATATACATTACATTACATTAGATATATACATTACATTACATTAGATATATACATTACATTACATTACATTAGATATATACATTACATTACATTATATATATACATTACATTACATTACATTAGATATATACATTACATTACATTAGATATATACATTACATTACATTAGATATATACATTACATTACATTACATTACATTACATTAGATATTACATTACATTACATTAGATATTACATTACATTACATTACATTAGATATTACATTACATTACATTACATTACATTACATTACATTAGGGTTACATATTAGGTTACAGACACTAGATATAGACATATTATTTATTATATCATATTGACATTACATATATATTACATTAGATATACATTACATTAGATATACATTACATTAGATATACATTACATTAGATATACATTACATTACATATTAGGTTACAGACACTAGATATAGACATATTATTTATTTTATTATATAGACATTAGATATACATTACATTAGATATACAGATTACATTAGATATTACATTACATTACATTACATATTACATTACATTACATTACATTACATATTACATTACATTACATATTACATTACATATTACATTACATATTACATTACATATTACATTACAGACATTAGATATATACATATTATTTATTTTATTATATAGACACGACCTGACCCGACACGACCTGACCCGACACGACCCGACCCGACACGACCTGACCTCGCCTTACCTAATCTAACTCGGGTCCAGGTGTGGGTCCGTGGGCCCCCGGACTTCCACCCTTCCCCACATCCCAGGGTCAGGTCAGGTCAGGTCAAGTTTTAGCTACCCAGAGACCTCACAGTCGAGATGGACGGACGCAGCTACAGGACGGGACACACACAAATCTGTGCCCTGTAGTTACACCGTTTTGACAGACTCGAACACACGTCAGTTCTCATGAGAACAGATTCCCATCCGACTAGGCCATTCTGGGGTCGCCAAGTTTTCCAAAGCTGGTTCTTATATTTATATTGAGTAATTTGGGAACATGTCGTCGGCGGTTTAATGCTCCAATATTCCAGCTGAACAAAATATATATTTGGCTGCAACAGTTAACTTTGATACGTTTGAGTAAATAATATCTGTAATTATTGTATTTGGGCGTTAATGAACAGGGTAAAGCTCCGACGTAAATTTGCCTGGCGTGGATGGGTTTTTGTTTGGGCTATTTGGGGAGGAGGAGGAGGATGACGTCTTGACTGGAAGCTGAAGGGGGAGTGTGAAGCCCAGAAGGAGACCAATACGTTGATAACTTAGACAATATTGAGGGCATTTTTCGACATTTAAATTAATGTACACGGAAGTAAAATTTAAAGAGAGAGACTCAAGTGTTTTTTTGACTCATGAAGGTTAATAATTTACTAACTTTTATGGTACTGAAAGGGACTGTTTTCACTTTGTGAGAGAAGTTGTAGGAATTGTGGTAAGCTATTAGTTAGAAAAAAAGGGCAATCAACATTGTAAGAGTTTTTTCTCCTTATCTGCAGAGTAGGAGTGAGGACAGCTAATTTATACAAACAGGCTGTTGCCGTTCTCTCGCTGTCTCTCTCTCTCATCTTCCTCTCTTCTGTTCTCTTTCTGACTTTGTATGTTATGCCTGTTTCTTTCTCTGTATTTCTGCCTCTCTCGTTCTCCCATGATACCAGTTCACAACATGCTGACTAACTCCTACCAATTTACTGCTAGGTGAACAGATGCATTTAATGAGAGGAAATTTGCCCAAACATTTTATGTCGTGAACGGCTTAGTAGGTCCAATTACTACCCTACCCCACGATACAACCCCACAACATGCTGACTAAGTACTGGGTTCATATTTACTGCTAGGTGAACAGGTGCATTAGGTGAGAGGAAATGTGCCCAAGCCATTTCTGCAGCCACTGGTAATCGAACCTAGAATTCCGGATTTTGAGTCAACAATGAACACGTAAAACTTTCATATTTGTCTCAGTTTGAGTATATGTGTGTTTGTGTGGCTTACTCTCTCTGTCTCCATGTCTTCCTCTCTCTATACATATCTTTCTCTTTATCTCATTATATATCATAAAACAGTTAAACTTCGATATTTCTGGTACGTACAAACTCTATCAAGAATAAATGTGGTTCACAAGGATTCTCTCACACATGTTACTGGAACACAGATACTATCACCTTCATATGTCAGTCATGGTTTAGGTAATGACATCGAACCTGACGCAACCTGACCTGACGCAACCTGACCTGACGCTACCTGACCTGACGCAACCTGACCTGACGCAACCTGACCTGATGCAACCTGACCTGATACAACCTGACCTGACACTACCTGACCTGACGCAACCTGACCTGATGCAACCTGACCTGATACAACCTGACCTGACACTACCTGACCTGACGCAACCTGACCTGACGCAACCTGACCTGACGCAACCTGACCTGACGCAACCTGACCTGATGCAACCTGACCTGACACTACCTGACCTGACGCAACCTGACCTGACGCTACCTGACCTGACGCAACCTGACCTGACGCAACCTGACCTGACGCTACCTGACCTGACGCAACCTGACCAGATGCAACCTGACCTGATGCAACCTGACCTGATACAACATGACCTGACACTACCTGACCTGACGCAACCTGACCTGATGCAACCTGACCTGATACAACCTGACCTGACACTACCTGACCTGACGCAACCTGACCTGACGCAACCTGACCTGACGCAACCTGACCTGACGCAACCTGACCTGACGCAACCTGACCTGACGCAACCTGACCTGATGCAACCTGACCTGACGCTACTTGACCTGACGCAACCTGATCTGACGCAACCTGACCTGACGCAACCTGACCTGATACAACCTGACCTGACGCTACCTGACCTGACGCAACCTGATCTGACGCAACCTGATCTGACGCAACCTGACCTGATACAACCTGACCTGACACTACCTGACCTGACGCAACCTGACCTGACGCAACCTGACCTGATACAACCTGACCTGACGCAACCTGACCTGACGCTACCTGACCTGACGCAACCTGACCTGATACAACCTGACCTGACACTACCTGACCTGACGCAACCTGACCTGACGCAACCTGACCTGATACAACCTGACCTGACGCAACCTGACCTGACGCTACCTGACCTGACGCAACCTGACCTGATGCAACCTGACCTGACGCTACCTGACCTGACGCAACCTGACCTGATACAACCTGACCTGACGCAACCTGACCTGATGCAACCTGACCTGACGCTACCTGACCTGACGCAACCTGACCTGATACAACCTGACCTGATGCAACCTGACCTGATGCAACCTGACCTGACGCTACCTGACCTGACGCAACCTGACCTGATACAACCTGACCTGACGCAACCTGACCTGACGCTACCTGACCTGACGCAACCTGACCTGATACAACCTGACCTGACACTACCTGACCTGACGCAACCTGACCTGACGCAACCTGACCTGATACAACCTGACCTGACACAACCTGACCTGACGCAACCTGACCTGACGCAACCTGACCTGACGCAACCTGACCTGACACAACCTGACCTGACGCAACCTGACCTGACGCAACCTGACCTGACGCTACCTGACCTGACGCAACCTGACCTGACGCAACCTGACCTGACGCTACCTGACCTGACGCTACCTGACCTGACGCTACCTGACCAGACGTTATCTGACCTGACGCAACCTGACCTGACGCAACCTGACCTGACGCAACCTGACCTGACACAACCTGACCTGACGCAACCTGACCTGACACAACCTGACCTGACGCAACCTGACCTGACGCAACCTGACCTGACGCTACCTGACCTGACGCAACCTGACCTGACGCAACCTGACCTGACGCTACCTGACCTGACGCTACCTGACCTGACGCTACCTGACCAGACGTTATCTGACCTGACGCAACCTGACGTGACGCTACCTGACCTGACGCTACCTGACCTGATACAACCTGACCTGACACAACCTGACCTGACACAACCTGACCTGACGCAACCTGACCTGACGCAACCTGACCTGACGCAACCTGACCTGACGCAACCTGACCTGATACAACCTGACCTGACGCAACCTGACCTGACGCAACCTGACCTGACGCAACCTGACCTGACACAACCTGACCTGACGCAACCTGACCTGACACAACCTGACCTGACACTACCTGACCTGACGCAACCTGACCTGACGCAACCTGACCTGATACAACCTGACCTGATACAACCTGACCTGACGCTACCTGACCTGATGCAACCTGACCTGATACAACCTGACCTGACGCAACCTGACCTGACGCTACCTGACCTGACGCAACCTGACCTGACGCAACCTGACCTGACGCAACCTGACCTGACGCAACCTGACCTGACGCAACCTGACCTGACGCTACCTGACCTGATGCAACCTGACCTGATACAACCTGACCTGACGCTACCTGACCTGACGCAACCTGACCTGATGCAACCTGACCTGACGCAACCTGACCTGACGCTACCTGACCTGACGCAACCTGACCTGACGCTACCTGACCTGACGCAACCTGACCTGATGCAACCTGACCTGATACAACCTGACCTGACGCAACCTGACCTGACGCTACCTGACCTGACGCAACCTGACCTGACGCAACCTAACCTGACGCAACCTGACCTGACGCAACCTAACCTGACGCAACCAGACCTGACGCAACCAGACCTGACCTGACGCTACCTGACCTGACGCAACCTGACCTGACACAACCTGACCTGACGCAACCTGACCTGACGCAACCTGACCTGACACAACCTGACCTGACGCAACCTGACCTGACACAACCTGACCTGACGCAACCTGACCTGACGCAACCTGACCTGACACAACCTGACCTGACGCAACCTGACCTGACGCAACCTGACCTGACGCAACCTGACCTGACGCAACCTAACCTGACGCAACCAGACCTGACGCAACCAGACCTGACCTGACGCTACCTGACCTGACGCAACCTGACCTGACACAACCTGACCTGACGCAACCTGACCTGACACAACCTGACCTGACACAACCTGACCTGACACAACCTGACCTGACACAACCTGACCTGACGCAACCTGACCTGACGCAACCTGACCTGACACAACCTGACCTGACACAACCTGACCTGACACAACCTGACCTGACACAACCTGACCTGACGCAACCAGACCTGACGCAACCTGACCTGACCTGACGCTACCTGACCTGACGCAACCTGACCTGACACAACCTGAACTGACGCAACCTGACCTGACGCAACCTGACCTGACGCAACCTGACCTGACCTGACGCTACCTGACCTGACGCAACCTGAACTGACGCAACCTGACCTGACGCAACCTGACCTGACACAACCTGACCTGACGCAACCTGACCTGACGCAACCTGACCTGACACAACCTGACCTGACGCAACCTTACCTGACGCAACCTGACCTGACACAACCTGACCTGACGCAACCTTACCTGACGCAAACTGACCTGATGCTACCTGACCTGACGCAACCTGACCTGACGCAACCTGACCTGACGCAACCTGACCTGACGCAACCTGACCTGACACAACCTGACCTGACCTGACCTTCAGTAATTGGCCTATTTTCTGTATAAAAAGTCGTAATTTCAAACTGCGAATACGTGCAGAGAGCCAGAATTTGAATCCAAAATATGGCTCAAGTGTAGAATTTGGGATGTTTGGAATATTTTGAAAACAGCAGGGAGGGTTAGGGCAAAATGTGATCCATCGCTGCATTCAAGAAATTGGCACATTTTCGGTATAAAAAGTCGTAATTTGAAACTGTGAATACCTGCAGAGAGCCAGAATTTGGCTATAAAATATTGCTCAAGGGTCGAATTTAGAATGTTTGGGATATTTTGAAAACTGCAGGGGGGGGGGGGTTTGGGCAAAATGTGTTCCATCGCCGCTCTCAGTAATTGGCATATTGATCTTTTCGAGATGTGATTTTCTGGTGATGTGATCTTCTGGAGATGTGATCTTCTGGTGATGTGATCTTTTGGAGATTTGATCTTCTGGAGATGTGATCTTCTCGAGATGTGATCTTCTCGAGATGTGATCTTCTGGTGATGTGATCTTCTGGAGATGTGATCTTCTCGAGATGTGATCTTCTGGAGATGTGATCTTCTGGGGATGTGATCTTCTGGTGATGTGATCTTCTGGTGATATGATTTTTTGGAGATTTGATCTTCTGGAGATGTGATCTTCTCGAGATGTGATCTTCTGGTGATGTGATCTTCTGGTGATGTGATCTTCTGGAGATTTGATCTACGGGGGATGTGATCTTCTAGTGATGTGATCTTCTGGAGATGTGATCCTCTGCAGATGTGATCTTCTGGAGATGTGATCTTCTGGAGATGTGATCTTCTGGGGATGTGATCTTCTGGTGATGTGATCTTCTGGAGATGTGATCCTCTGGAGATGTGATCTTCTTGAGATGTGATCTTCTGGAGATGTGATCATCTGGAGATGTGATCTTCTGGTGATGTGATCTTCTGAAGATGTGATCCTCTGGAGATGTGATCTTCTCGAGATCTGATCTTCTGGAGATGTGATCATCTGGAGATGTGATCTTCTGGTGATGTGATCTTCTCGAGATGTGATCTTCTGGAGATGTGATCATCTGTAGATGTGATCTTATGGAGATGTGATCTTCTGGGGATTTGATCTTCTAAGGATGTGATCTTCTGGGGATGTGATCTTCTGGGGATGTGATCTTCTGGGGATGTGATCTTCTGGGGATGTGATCTTCTGGTGATGTTATCTTCTCGAGATGTGATCTTTTGGAGATTTGATCTTCTCGAGATGTGATCTTCTGCTTATGTGATCTTCGGGAGATGTGATCTTCAGGAGATGTGATCTTCTCGAGTTGTGATCTTCTCGAGATGTGATCATCTGGTGATGTGATCTTCTGGAGATGTGATCATCTGGTGATGTGATCTTCTGGAGATGTGATCTTCTGGAGGTGTGATCTTCTCGAGATGTGATCTTCTCGAGATGTGATCTTCTGGTGATGTGATCATCTCGAGATGTGATCTTCTCGAGATGTGATCTTCTGGTGATGTGATCTTCTGGAGATGTGATCTTCTGGTGATGTGATCTTTTGGAGATTTGATCTTCTGGAGATGTGATCTTCTCGAGATGTGATCTTCTGGTGATGTGATCTTCTGGTGATGTGATCTTCTGGAGATGTGATCTACTGGGGATGTGATCTTCTAGTGATGTGATCTTCTGGAGATGTGATCCTCTGCAGATGTGATCTTCTCGAGATGTGATCTTCTGGAGATGTGATCTTCTGGGGATGTGATCTTCTGGTGATGTAATCTTCTGGAGATGTGATCCTCTGGAGATGTGATCTTCTTGAGATGTGATCTTCTGGAGATGTGATCATCTGGAGATGTGATCTTCTGGTGATGTGATCTTCTGGAGATGTGATCCTCTGGAGATGTGATCTTCTCGAGATGTGATCTTCTGGAGATGTGATCATCTGGAGATGTGATCTTCTGGTGATGTGATCTTCTCGAGATGTGATCTTCTGGAGATGTGATCATCTGTAGATGTGATCTTATGGAGATGTGATCTTCTGGGGATTTGATCTTCTAAGGATGTGATCTTCTGGGGATGTGATCTTCTGGGGATGTGATCTTCTGGGGATGTGATCTTCTGGGGATGTGATCTTCTGGTGATGTGATCTTCTCGAGATGTGATCTTTTGGAGATGTGATCTTCTCGAGATGTGATCTTCTGCTTATGTGATCTTCTCGAGATGTGATCTTCTGCTTATGTGATCTTCAGGAGATGTGATCTTCTCGAGTTGTGATCTTCTCGAGATGAGATCATCTGGTGATGTGATCTTCTGGAGATGTGATCATCTGGTGATGTGATCTTCTGGAGATGTGATCTTCTGGAGGTGTGATCTTCTCGAGATGTGATCTTCTCGAGATGTGATCTTCTGGTGATGTGATCAACTCGAGATGTGATCTTCTCGAGATGTGATCTTCTGGTGATGTGATCTTCTGGAGATGTGATCATCTGGAGATGTTATCTTTTGGTGATGTGATCTTCTGGAGATGTGATGTTCCCGAGATGTGATATTCTGGAGATGTGATCTTCTGGAGATGTGATCATCTGGAGATGTGATGTTCTGAAGGCGTATCTTCTGGAGACGGGATTTTCTAGAGATGTGATCTTCTCGAGATGTGATCTTCTCGAGATGTGATCTTCCTCTGGAGATGTGATCTTCTGGAGATGTGATCTTCTGGAGATGTGATCTTCCTCTGGAGATGTGATCTTCTGGAGATGTGATCTTCTCGAGATGTGATTTTCCGAAGATGTGATCTTCTGGCGATGTGATCTTCTCGAGATGTGATCTTCTCGAGATGTGATCTTCTCGAGATGTGATCTTCTCGAGATGTGATCTTCTGGGGATGTGATCTGGAGATGTGATCCACTGGGAATGTGATCTTCTAGTGATGTGATCTTCTTGAGATGTGATCCTCTGCAGATGTGATCTTCTCGAGATGTGATCTTCTGGAGATGTGATCTTCTGGGGATGTGATCTTCTGGTGATGTGATCTTCTGGAGATGTGATCCTCTGGAGATGTGATCTTCATGAGATGTGATCTTCTGGAGATGTGATCTTCTGGGGATGTGATCTTCTGGTGATGTGATCTTCTGGTGATATGATTTTTTGGAGATTTGATCTTCTGGAGATGTGATCTTCTCGAGATGTGATCTTCTGGTGATGTGATCTTCTGGTGATGTGATCTTCTGGAGATTTGATCTACGGGGGATGTGATCTTCTAGTGATGTGATCTTCTGGAGATGTGATCCTCTGCAGATGTGATCTTCTCGAGATGTGATCTTCTGGAGATGTGATCTTCTGGAGATGTGATCATCTGGAGATGTGATCTTCTGGTGATGTGATCTTCTGAAGATGTGATCCTCTGGAGATGTGATCTTCTCGAGATGTGATCTTCTGGAGATGTGATCATCTGGAGATGTGATCTTCTGGTGATGTGATCTTCTCGAGATGTGATCTTCTGGAGATGTGATCATCTGTAGATGTGATCTTATGGAGATGTGATCTTCTGGGGATTTGATCTTCTAAGGATGTGATCTTCTGGGGATGTGATCTTCTGGGGATGTGATCTTCTGGGGATGTGATCTTCTGGGGATGTGATCTTCTGGTGATGTTATCTTCTCGAGATGTGATCTTTTGGAGATTTGATCTTCTCGAGATGTGATCTTCTGCTTATGTGATCTTCGGGAGATGTGATCTTCAGGAGATGTGATCTTCTCGAGTTGTGATCTTCTCGAGATGTGATCATCTGGTGATGTGATCTTCTGGAGATGTGATCATCTGGTGATGTGATCTTCTGGAGATGTGATCTTCTGGAGGTGTGATCTTCTCGAGATGTGATCTTCTCGAGATGTGATCTTCTGGTGATGTGATCATCTCGAGATGTGATCTTCTCGAGATGTGATCTTCTGGTGATGTGATCTTCTGGAGATGTGATCTTCTGGTGATGTGATCTTTTGGAGATTTGATCTTCTGGAGATGTGATCTTCTCGAGATGTGATCTTCTGGTGATGTGATCTTCTGGTGATGTGATCTTCTGGAGATGTGATCTACTGGGGATGTGATCTTCTAGTGATGTGATCTTCTGGAGATGTGATCCTCTGCAGATGTGATCTTCTCGAGATGTGATCTTCTGGAGATGTGATCTTCTGGGGATGTGATCTTCTGGTGATGTGATCTTCTGGAGATGTGATCCTCTGGAGATGTGATCTTCTTGAGATGTGAACTTCTGGAGATGTGATCATCTGGAGATGTGATCTTCTGGTGATGTGATCTTCTGGAGATGTGATCCTCTGGAGATGTGATCTTCTCGAGATGTGATCTTCTGGAGATGTGATCATCTGGAGATGTGATCTTCTGGTGATGTGATCTTCTCGAGATGTGATCTTCTGGAGATGTGATCATCTGTAGATGTGATCTTATGGAGATGTGATCTTCTGGGGATTTGATCTTCTAAGGATGTGATCTTCTGGGGATGTGATCTTCTGGGGATGTGATCTTCTGGGGATGTGATCTTCTGGGGATGTGATCTTCTGGGGATGTGATCTTCTGGTGATGTGATCTTCTCGAGATGTGATCTTTTGGAGATGTGATCTTCTCGAGATGTGATCTTCTGCTTATGTGATCTTCTCGAGATGTGATCTTCTGCTTATGTGATCTTCAGGAGATGTGATCTTCTCGAGTTGTGATCTTCTCGAGATGAGATCATCTGGTGATGTGATCTTCTGGAGATGTGATCATCTGGTGATGTGATCTTCTGGAGATGTGATCTTCTGGAGGTGTGATCTTCTCGAGATGTGATCTTCTCGAGATGTGATCTTCTGGTGATGTGATCAACTCGAGATGTGATCTTCTCGAGATGTGATCTTCTGGTGATGTGATCTTCTGGAGATGTGATCATCTGGAGATGTTATCTTTTGGTGATGTGATCTTCTGGAGATGTGATGTTCCCGAGATGTGATATTCTGGAGATGTGATCTTCTGGAGATGTGATCATCTGGTGATGTGATCTTCTGGAGATGTGATCTTCTGGAGGTGTGATCTTCTCGAGATGTGATCTTCTCGAGATGTGATCTTCTGGTGATGTGATCAACTCGAGATGTGATCTTCTCGAGATGTGATCTTCTGGTGATGTGATCTTCTGGAGATGTGATCATCTGGAGATGTTATCTTTTGGTGATGTGATCTTCTGGAGATGTGATGTTCCCGAGATGTGATATTCTGGAGATGTGATCTTCTGGAGATGTGATCATCTGGAGATGTGATGTTCTGAAGGCGTATCTTCTGGAGACGGGATTTTCTAGAGATGTGATCTTCTCGAGATGTGATCTTCTCGAGATGTGATCTTCCTCTGGAGATGTGATCTTCTGGAGATGTGATCTTCTGGAGATGTGATCTTCCTCTGGAGATGTGATCTTCTGGAGATGTGATCTTCTCGAGATGTGATTTTCCGAAGATGTGATCTTCTGGCGATGTGATCTTCTCGAGATGTGATCTTCTCGAGATGTGATCTTCTCGAGATGTGATCTTCTCGAGATGTGATCTTCTGGGGATGTGATCTGGAGATGTGATCCACTGGGAATGTGATCTTCTAGTGATGTGATCTTCTTGAGATGTGATCCTCTGCAGATGTGATCTTCTCGAGATGTGATCTTCTGGAGATGTGATCTTCTGGGGATGTGATCTTCTGGTGATGTGATCTTCTGGAGATGTGATCCTCTGGAGATGTGATCTTCATGAGATGTGATCTTCTGGAGATGTGATCTTCTGGGGATGTGATCTTCTGGTGATGTGATCTTCTGGTGATATGATTTTTTGGAGATTTGATCTTCTGGAGATGTGATCTTCTCGAGATGTGATCTTCTGGTGATGTGATCTTCTGGTGATGTGATCTTCTGGAGATTTGATCTACGGGGGATGTGATCTTCTAGTGATGTGATCTTCTGGAGATGTGATCCTCTGCAGATGTGATCTTCTCGAGATGTGATCTTCTGGAGATGTGATCTTCTGGGGATGTGATCTTCTGGTGATGTGATCTTCTGGAGATGTGATCCTCTGGAGATGTGATCTTCTTGAGATGTGATCTTCTGGAGATGTGATCATCTGGAGATGTGATCTTCTGGTGATGTGATCTTCTGGTGATGTGATCTTCTCGAGATGTGATCTTCTGGAGATGTGATCATCTGTAGATGTGATCTTATGGAGATGTGATCTTCTGGGGATTTGATCTTCTAAGGATGTGATCTTCTGGGGATGTGATCTTCTGGGGATGTGATCTTCTGGGGATGTGATCTTCTCGAGATGTGATCTTCTGGAGATGTGATCATCTGTAGATGTGATCTTATGGAGTTGTGATCTTCTGGGGATTTGATCTTCTAAGGATGTGATCTTCTGGGGATGTGATCTTCTGGGGATGTGATCCTCTGGAGATGTGATCTTCTCGAGATGTGATCTTCTGGAGATGTGATCATCTGGAGATGTGATCTTCTGGTGATGTGATCTTCTCGAGATGTGATCTTCTGGAGATGTGATCATCTGTAGATGTGATCTTATGGAGATGTGATCTTCTGGGGATTTGATCTTCTAAGGATGTGATCTTCTGGGGATGTGATCTTCTGGGGATGTGATCTTCTGGGGATGTGATCTTCTGGGGATGTGATCTTCTGGTGATGTTATCTTCTCGAGATGTGATCTTTTGGAGATTTGATCTTCTCGAGATGTGATCTTCTGCTTATGTGATCTTCGGGAGATGTGATCTTCAGGAGATGTGATCTTCTCGAGTTGTGATCTTCTCGAGATGTGATCATCTGGTGATGTGATCTTCTCGAGATGTGATCATCTGGTGATGTGATCTTCTGGAGATGTGATCTTCTGGAGGTGTGATCTTCTCGAGATGTGATCTTCTCGAGATGTGATCTTCTGGTGATGTGATCATCTCGAGATGTGATCTTCTCGAGATGTGATCTTCTGGTGATGTGATCTTCTGGAGATGTGATCTTCTGGTGATGTGATCTTTTGGAGATTTGATCTTCTGGAGATGTGATCTTCTCGAGATGTGATCTTCTGGTGATGTGATCTTCTGGTGATGTGATCTTCTGGAGATGTGATCTACTGGGGATGTGATCTTCTAGTGATGTGATCTTCTGGAGATGTGATCCTCTGCAGATGTGATCTTCTCGAGATGTGATCGTCTGGAGATGTGATCTTCTGGGGATGTGATCTTCTGGTGATGTGATCTTCTGGAGATGTGATCCTCTGGAGATGTGATCTTCTTGAGATGTGATCTTCTGGAGATGTGATCATCTGGAGATGTGATCTTCTGGTGATGTGATCTTCTGGAGATGTGATCCTCTGGAGATGTGATCTTCTCGAGATGTGATCTTCTGGAGATGTGATCATCTGGAGATGTGATCTTCTGGTGATGTGATCTTCTCGAGATGTGATCTTCTGGAGATGTGATCATCTGTAGATGTGATCTTATGGAGATGTGATCTTCTGGGGATTTGATCTTCTAAGGATGTGATCTTCTGGGGATGTGATCTTCTGGGGATGTGATCTTCTGGGGATGTGATCTTCTGGGGATGTGATCTTCTGGGGATGTGATCTTCTGGTGATGTGATCTTCTCGAGATGTGATCTTTTGGAGATGTGATCTTCTCGAGATGTGATCTTCTGCTTATGTGATCTTCTCGAGTTGTGATCTTCTGCTTATGTGATCTTCAGGAGATGTGATCTTCTCGAGTTGTGATCTTCTCGAGATGAGATCATCTGGTGATGTGATCTTCTGGAGATGTGATCATCTGGTGATGTGATCTTCTGGAGATGTGATCTTCTGGAGGTGTGATCTTCTCGAGATGTGATCTTCTCGAGATGTGATCTTCTGGTGATGTGATCAACTCGAGATGTGATCTTCTCGAGATGTGATCTTCTGGTGATGTGATCTTCTGGAGATGTGATCATCTGGAGATGTTATCTTTTGGTGATGTGATCTTCTGGAGATGTGATGTTCCCGAGATGTGATATTCTGGAGATGTGATCTTCTGGAGATGTGATCATCTGGAGATGTGATGTTCTGAAGGCTTATCTTCTGGAGACGGAATTTTCTAGAGATGTGATCTTCTCGAGATGTGATCTTCTCGAGATGTGATCTTCCTCTGGAGATGTGATCTTCTGGAGATGTGATCTTCTGGAGATGTGATCTTCCTCTGGAGATGTGATCTTCTGGAGATGTGATCTTCTCGAGATGTGATTTTCCGAAGATGTGATCTTCTGGCGATGTGATCTTCTCGAGATGTGATCTTCTCGAGATGTGATCTTCTCGAGATGTGATCTTCTCGAGATGTGATCTTCTGGGGATGTGATCTGGAGATGTGATCCACTGGGAATGTGATCTTCTAGTGATGTGATCTTCTTGAGATGTGATCCTCTGCAGATGTGATCTTCTCGAGATGTGATCTTCTGGAGATGTGATCTTCTGGGGATGTGATCTTCTGGTGATGTGATCTTCTGGAGATGTGATCCTCTGGAGATGTGATCTTCTTGAGATGTGATCTTCTGGAGATGTGATCATCTGGAGATGTGATCTTCTGGTGATGTGATCTTCTGGAGATGTGATCCTCTGGAGATGTGATCTTCTCGAGATGTGATCTTCTGGAGATGTGATCATCTGGAGATGTGATCTTCTGGTTATGTGATCTTCTCGAGATGTGATATTCTGGAGATGTGATCATCTGTAGATGTGATCTTATGGAGATGTGATCTTCTGGGGATTTGATCTTCTAAGGATGTCATCTTCTGGGGATGTAATCTTCTGGGGATGTGATCTTCTGGGGATGTGATTTTCTGGGGATGTGATCTTCTGGGGATTTGATCTTCTGGTGATGTGATCTTCTCGAGATGTGATCTTTTGGAGATGTGATCTTCTCGAGATGTGATCTTCTGCTTATGTGATCTTCTCGCGATGTGATCTTCTGCTTATGTGATCTTCAGGAGATGTGATCTTCTCGAGTTGTGATCTTCTCGAGATGAGATCATCTGGTGATGTTATCTTCTGGAGATGTGATCATCTGGTGATGTGATCTTCTGGAGATGTGATCTTCTGGAGGTGTGATCTTCTCGAGATGTGATCTTCTCGAGATGTGATCTTCTGGTGATGTGATCATCTCGAGATGTGATCTTCTCGAGATGTGATCTTCTGGTGATGTGATCTTCTGGAGATGTGATCATCTGGAGATGTTATCTTTTGGTGATGTGATCTTCTGGAGATGTGATGTTCCCGAGATGTGATATTCTGGAGATGTGATCTTCTGGAGATGTGATCATCTGGAGATGTGATGTTCTGAAGACGTATCTTCTGGAGACGGGATTTTCTAGAGATGTGATCTTCTCGAGATGTGATCTTCTCGAGATGTGATCTTCTCGAGATGTGATCTTCCTCTGGAGATGTGATCTTCTGGAGATGTGATCTTCTGGAGATGTGATCTTCCTCTGGAGATGTGATCTTCTGGAGATGTGATCTTCTCGAGATGTGATTTTCCGAAGATGTGATCTTCTGGCGATGTGATCTTCTCGAGATGTGATCTTCTCGAGATGTGATCTTCTCGAAATGTGATGTTCTGAAGGCGTATCTTCTGGAGACGGGATTTTCTAGAGATGTGATCTTCTCGAGATGTGATCTTCTCGAGATGTGATCTTCCTCTGGAGATGTGATCTTCTGGAGATGTGATCTTTTGGAGATGTGATCTTCCTCTGGAGATGTGATCTTCTGGAGATGTGATCTTCTCGAGATGTGATTTTCCGAAGATGTGATCTTCCTCTGGAGATGTGATCTTCCTGAGATGTGATCTTTTGGAGATGTGATCTTCCTCTGGAGATGTGATCTTCTGGAGATGTGATCTTCTCGAGATGTGATTTTCCGAAGATGTGATCTTCTGGCGATGTGATCTTCTCGAGATGTGATCTTCTCGAGATGTGATCTTCTCGAGATGTAATCTTCTCGAGATGTGATCTACTGGGGATGTGATCTTCTAGTGATGTGATTTTCTTGAGATGTGATCCTCTGCAGATGTGATCTTCTCGAGATGTGATCTTCTGGAGATGTGATCTTCTGGGGATGTGATCTTCTGGTGATGTGATCTTCTGGAGATGTGATCCTCTGGAGATGTGATCTTCTCGAGATGTGATCTTCTGGAGATGTGATCATCTGGCGATGTGATCTTCTGGTGATGTGATCTTCTCGAGATGTGATATTCTGGAGATGTGATCATCTGTAGATGTGATCTTATGGAGATGTGATCTTCTGGGGATTTGATCTTCTGGGGATGTGATCTTCTGGGGATGTGATCTTCTGGGGATGTGATTTTCTGGGGATGTGATCTTCTGGGGATTTGATCTTCTGGTGATGTGATCTTCTCGAGATGTGATCTTTTGGAGATGTGATCTTCTCGAGATGTTATCTTCTGCTTATGTGATCTTCTCGAGATGTGATCTTCTGCTTATGTGATCTTCTCGAGATGTGATCTTCTGCTTATGTGATCTTCAGGAGATGTGATCTTCTCGAGTTGTGATCTTCTCGAGATGAGATCATCTGGTGATGTGATCTTCTGGAGATGTGATCATCTGGTGATGTGATCTTCTGGAGATGTGATCTTCTGGAGGTGTGATCTTCTCGAGATGTGATCTTCTCGAGATGTGATCTTCTGGTGATGTGATCATCTCGAGATGTGATCTTCTCGAGATGTGATCTTCTGGTGATGTGATCTTCTGGAGATGTGATCATCTGGAGATGTTATCTTTTGGTGATGTGATCTTCTGGAGATGTGATGTTCCCGAGATGTGATATTCTGGAGATGTGATCTTCTGGAGATGTAATCATCTGGAGATGTGATGTTCTGAAGACGTATCTTCTGGAGACGGGATTTTCTAGAGATGTGATCTTCTCGAGATGTGATCTTCTCGAGATGTGTTCTTCCTCTGGAGATGTGATCTTCTGGAGATGTGATCTTCTGGAGATGTGATCTTCCTCTGGAGATGTGATCTTCTGGAGATGTGATCTTCTCGAGATGTGATTTTCCGAAGATGTGATCTTCTGGCGATGTGATCTTCTCGAGATGTGATCTTCTCGAGATGTGATCTTCTCGAGATGTGATCTTCTCGAGATGTGATCTTCTGGGGATGTGATCTTCTGGAGATGTGATCTTCTAGAGATGTGATCTTCTGGAGATGTGATTTTCATGACATGTGGTGTTCTGGAGATGTGATCTTGTGGAGATGTGATCTTCTGGTGATGTGGTCTTCTCGAAATGTGATCTTCTGGGGATGTGATCTTCTCTTGATGTGATCTTCTGGTGATGTAATCTTCTCGAGATGTGATCTTCTCGAGATGTTATCTTCCTGTGATGCTATCTTCTCGAGATGTGATCTTCTCGAGATGTGATCTTCTCGAGATGTGATCTTCTCGAGATGTTATCTTCCTGTGATGTGATCTTCTCGAGATGTTATCTTCTGGAGATGTCATCTTCCTGTGATGTGATCTTCTCGAGATGTGATCTTTTGGAGATGTGTTCTTCTCGAGATGTGATTTTCTCGAGATGTGATCTTCTCGAGATGTGATCTTTTCGAGATGTGATCTTCTCGAGATGTGATCTCCCTGTGATGTGATCTTCTCGAGATGTGATCTTCTCGAGATGTGATCTTCCTGTGATGTGATCTTCTGGAGATGTGATCTTCTGGGAATGTGATCTTCTGGTAATGTGATCTTCTGGAGATGTGATCTTCTGGAGATGTGATATTCTGGAGATGTGATCTTCTCGAGATGTGATCTTCCTGTGATGTGATATTCTCGAGATGTGATCTTGTCGAGATGTGATCTTCTCGAGATGTGATCTTCTCGAGATGTGATCTTCTGGAGATGTGATCTTCTGGGAATGTGATCTTCTGGTAATGAGATCTTCTGGAGATGTGATCTTCTGGGGATGTGATCTTCTGGTGATGTGATATTCTGGAGATGTGATCCTCTGGAGATGTGATCTTCTTGAGATGTGATCTTCTGGAGATGTGATCATCTGGAGATGTGATCTTCTGGTGATGTGATCTTCTGAAGATGTGATCCTCTGGAGATGTGATCTTCTCGAGATGTGATCTTCTGGAGATGTGATCATCTGGAGATGTGATCTTCTGGAGATGTGATCTTCTCGAGATGTGATCTTCTGGTGATGTGATCTTCTGGTGATGTGATCTTCTGGAGATGTGATCTA
Source organism: Procambarus clarkii (assembly GCF_040958095.1). Lineage (NCBI taxonomy): Eukaryota > Metazoa > Arthropoda > Malacostraca > Decapoda > Cambaridae > Procambarus > Procambarus clarkii. Next base: position 16,110,840 of record NC_091240.1, on the reverse strand, counting down.
CTGGGGATGTGATCTTCTAGTGATGTGATCTTCTGGAGATGTGATCCTCTGCAGATGTGATCTTCTCGAGATGTGATCTTCTGGAGATGTGATCTTCTGGGGATGTGATCTTCTGGTGATGTGATCTTCTGGAGATGTGATCCTCTGGAGATGTGATCTTCTTGAGATGTGATCTTCTGGAGATGTGATCATCTGGAGATGTGATCTTCTGGTGATGTGATCTTCTGGAGATGTGATCCTCTGGAGATGTGATCTTCTCGAGATGTGATCTTCTGGAGATGTGATCATCTGGAGATGTGATCTTCTGGTGATGTGATCTTCTCGAGATGTGATCTTCTGGAGATGTGATCATCTGTAGATGTGATCTTATGGAGATGTGATCTTCTGGGGATTTGATCTTCTAAGGATGTGATCTTCTGGGGATGTGATCTTCTGGGGATGTGATCTTCTGGGGATGTGATCTTCTGGGGATGTGATCTTCTGGGGATGTGATCTTCTGGTGATGTGATCTTCTCGAGATGTGATCTTTTGGAGATGTGATCTTCTCGAGATGTGATCTTCTGCTTATGTGATCTTCTCGAGATGTGATCTTCTGCTTATGTGATCTTCAGGAGATGTGATCTTCTCGAGTTGTGATCTTCTCGAGATGAGATCATCTGGTGATGTGATCTTCTGGAGGTGTGATCATCTGGTGATGTGATCTTCTGGAGATGTGATCTTCTGGAGGTGTGATCTTCTCGAGATGTGATCTTCTCGAGATGTGATCTTCTGGTGATGTGATCAACTCGAGATGTGATCTTCTCGAGATGTGATCTTCTGGTGATGTGATCTTCTGGAGATGTGATCATCTGGAGATGTTATCTTTTGGTGATGTGATCTTCTGGAGATGTGATGTTCCCGAGATGTGATATTCTGGAGATGTGATCTTCTAGAGATGTGATCATCTGGTGATGTGATCTTCTGGAGATGTGATCTTCTGGAGGTGTGATCTTCTCGAGATGTGATCTTCTCGAGATGTGATCTTCTGGTGATGTGATCAACTCGAGATGTGATCTTCTCGAGATGTGATCTTCTGGTGATGTGATCTTCTGGAGATGTGATCATCTGGAGATGTTATCTTTTGGTGATGTGATCTTCTGGAGATGTGATGTTCCCGAGATGTGATATTCTGGAGATGTGATCTTCTGGAGATGTGATCATCTGGAGATGTGATGTTCTGAAGGCGTATCTTCTGGAGACGGGATTTTCTAGAGATGTGATCTTCTCGAGATGTGATCTTCTCGAGATGTGATCTTCCTCTGGAGATGTGATCTTCTGGAGATGTGATCTTCTGGAGATGTGATCTTCCTCTGGAGATGTGATCTTCTGGAGATGTGATCTTCTCGAGATGTGATTTTCCGAAGATGTGATCTTCTGGCGATGTGATCTTCTCGAGATGTGATCTTCTCGAGATGTGATCTTCTCGAGATGTGATCTTCTCGAGATGTGATCTTCTGGGGATGTGATCTGGAGATGTGATCCACTGGGAATGTGATCTTCTAGTGATGTGATCTTCTTGAGATGTGATCCTCTGCAGATGTGATCTTCTCGAGATGTGATCTTCTGGAGATGTGATCTTCTGGGGATGTGATCTTCTGGTGATGTGATCTTCTGGAGATGTGATCCTCTGGAGATGTGATCTTCATGAGATGTGATCTTCTGGAGATGTGATCTTCTGGGGATGTGATCTTCTGGTGATGTGATCTTCTGGTGATATGATTTTTTGGAGATTTGATCTTCTGGAGATGTGATCTTCTCGAGATGTGATCTTCTGGTGATGTGATCTTCTGGTGATGTGATCTTCTAGTGATGTGATCTTCTGGAGATGTGATCCTCTGCAGATGTGATCTTCTCGAGATGTGATCTTCTGGAGATGTGATCTTCTGGTGATGTGATCTTCTGGTGATGTGATCTTCTGGAGATGTGATCCTCTGGAGATGTGATCTTCTTGAGATGTGATCTTCTGGAGATGTGATCATCTGGAGATGTGATCTTCTGGTGATGTGATCTTCTGAAGATGTGATCCTCTGGAGATGTGATCTTCTCGAGATGTGATCTTCTGGAGATGTGATCATCTGGAGATGTGATCTTCTGGTGATGTGATCTTCTCGAGATGTGATCTTCTGGAGATGTGATCATCTGTAGATGTGATCTTATGGAGATGTGATCTTCTGGGGATTTGATCTTCTAAGGATGTGATCTTCTGGGGATGTGATCTTCTGGGGATGTGATCTTCTGGGGATGTGATCTTCTGGGGATGTGATCTTCTGGTGATGTTATCTTCTCGAGATGTGATCTTTTGGAGATTTGATCTTCTCGAGATGTGATCTTCTGCTTATGTGATCTTCGGGAGATGTGATCTTCAGGAGATGTGATCTTCTCGAGTTGTGATCTTCTCGAGATGTGATCATCTGGTGATGTGATCTTCTCGAGATGTGATCATCTGGTGATGTGATCTTCTGGAGATGTGATCTTCTGGAGGTGTGATCTTCTCGAGATGTGATCTTCTCGAGATGTGATCTTCTGGTGATGTGATCATCTCGAGATGTGATCTTCTCGAGATGTGATCTTCTGGTGATGTGATCTTCTGGAGATGTGATCTTCTGGTGATGTGATCTTTTGGAGATTTGATCTTCTGGAGATGTGATCTTCTCGAGATGTGATCTTCTGGTGATGTGATCTTCTTTTGATGTGATCTTCTGGAGATGTGATCTACTGGGGATGTGATCTTCTAGTGATGTGATCTTCTGGAGATGTGATCCTCTGCAGATGTGATCTTCTCGAGATGTGATCTTCTGGAGATGTGATCTTCTGGGGATGTGATCTTCTGGTGATGTGATCTTCTGGAGATGTGATCCTCTGGAGATGTGATCTTCTTGAGATGTGATCTTCTGGAGATGTGATCATCTGGAGATGTGATCTTCTGGTGATGTGATCTTCTGGATATGTGATCCTCTGGAGATGTGATCTTCTCGAGATGTGATCTTCTGGAGATGTGATCATCTGGAGATGTGATCTTCTGGTGATGTGATCTTCTGGAGATGTGATCTTCTGGAGATGTGATCATCTGTAGATGTGATCTTATGGAGATGTGATCTTCTGGGGATTTGATCTTCTAAGGATGTGATCTTCTGGGGATGTGATCTTCTGGGGATGTGATCTTCTGGGGATGTGATCTTCTGGGGATGTGATCTTCTGGGGATGTGATCTTCTGGGGATGTGATCTTCTGGTGATGTGATCTTCTCGAGATGTGATCTTTTGGAGATGTGATCTTCTCGAGATGTGATCTTCTGCTTATGTGATCTTCTCGAGTTGTGATCTTCTGCTTATGTGATCTTCAGGAGATGTGATCTTCTCGAGTTGTGATCTTCTCGAGATGAGATCATCTGGTGATGTGATCTTCTGGAGATGTGATCATCTGGTGATGTGATCTTCTGGAGATGTGATCTTCTGGAGGTGTGATCTTCTCGAGATGTGATCTTCTCGAGATGTGATCTTCTGGTGATGTGATCAACTCGAGATGTGATCTTCTCGAGATGTGATCTTCTTGGGATGTGATCTTCTGGAGATGTGATCATCTGGAGATGTTATCTTTTGGTGATGTGATCTTCTGGAGATGTGATGTTCCCGAGATGTGATATTCTGGAGATGTGATCTTCTGGAGATGTGATCATCTGGAGATGTGATGTTCTGAAGGCGTATCTTCTGGAGACGGGATTTTCTAGAGATGTGATCTTCTCGAGATGTGATCTTCTCGAGATGTGATCTTCCTCTGGAGATGTGATCTTCTGGAGATGTGATCTTCTGGAGATGTGATCTTCCTCTGGAGATGTGATCTTCTGGAGATGTGATCTTCTCGAGATGTGATTTTCCGAAGATGTGATCTTCTGGCGATGTGATCTTCTCGAGATGTGATCTTCTCGAGATGTGATCTTCTCGAGATGTGATCTTCTCGAGATGTGATCTTCTGGGGATGTGATCTGGAGATGTGATCCACTGGGAATGTGATCTTCTAGTGATGTGATCTTCTTGAGATGTGATCCTCTGCAGATGTGATCTTCTCGAGATGTGATCATCTGGAGATGTGATCTTCTGGGGATGTGATCTTCTGGTGATGTGATCTTCTGGAGATGTGATCCTCTGGAGATGTGATCTTCTTGAGATGTGATCTTCTGGAGATGTGATCATCTGGAGATGTGATCTTCTGGTGATGTGATCTTCTGGAGATGTGATCCTCTGGAGATGTGATCTTCTCGAGATGTGATCTTCTGGAGATGTGATCATCTGGAGATGTGATCTTCTGGTGATGTGATCTTCTCGAGATGTGATATTCTGGAGATGTGATCATCTGTAGATGTGATCTTATGGAGATGTGATCTTCTGGGGATTTGATCTTCTAAGGATGTCATCTTCTGGGGATGTAATCTTCTGGGGATGTGATCTTCTGGGGATGTGATTTTCTGGGGATGTGATCTTCTGGGGATTTGATCTTCTGGTGATGTGATCTTCTCGAGATGTGATCTTTTGGAGATGTGATCTTCTCGAGATGTGATCTTCTGCTTATGTGATCTTCTCGAGATGTGATCTTCTGCTTATGTGATCTTCAGGAGATGTGATCTTCTCGAGTTGTGATCTTCTCGAGATGAGATCATCTGGTGATGTTATCTTCTGGAGATGTGATCATCTGGTGATGTGATCTTCTGGAGATGTGATCTTCTGGAGGTGTGATCTTCTCGAGATGTGATCTTCTCGAGATGTGATCTTCTGGTGATGTGATCATCTCGAGATGTGATCTTCTCGAGATGTGATCTTCTGGTGATGTGATCTTCTGGAGATGTGATCATCTGGAGATGTTATCTTTTGGTGATGTGATCTTCTGGAGATGTGATGTTCCCGAGATGTGATATTCTGGATATGTGATCTTCTGGAGATGTGATCATCTGGAGATGTGATGTTCTGAAGACGTATCTTCTGGAGACGGGATTTTCTAGAGATGTGATCTTCTCGAGATGTGATCTTCTCGAGATGTGATCTTCTCGAGATGTGATCTTCCTCTGGAGATGTGATCTTCTCGAGATGTGATCTTCTGGAGATGTGATCTTCCTCTGGAGATGTGATCTTCTGGAGATGTGATCTTCTCGAGATGTGATTTTCCGAAGATGTGATCTTCTGGCGATGTGATCTTCTCGAGATGTGATCTTCTCGAGATGTGATATTCTCGAAATGTGATGTTCTGAAGGCGTATCTTCTGGAGACGGGATTTTCTAGAGATGTGATCTTCTCGAGATGTGATCTTCTCGAGATGTGATCTTCCTCTGGAGATGTGATCTTCTGGAGATGTGATCTTTTGGAGATGTGATCTTCCTCTGGAGATGTGATCTTCTGGAGATGTGATCTTCTCGAGATGTGATTTTCCGAAGATGTGATCTTCCTCTGGAGATGTGATCTTCTGGAGATGTGATCTTTTGGAGATGTGATCTTCCTCTGGAGATGTGATCTTCTGGAGATGTGATCTTCTCGAGATGTGATTTTCCGAAGATGTGATCTTCTGGCGATGTGATCTTCTCGAGATGTGATCTTCTCGAGATGTGATCTTCTCGAGATGTAATCTTCTCGAGATGTGATCTACTGGGGATGTGATCTTCTAGTGATGTGATTTTCTTGAGATGTGATCCTCTGCAGATGTGATCTTCTCGAGATGTGATCTTCTGGAGATGTGATCTTCTGGGGATGTGATCTTCTGGTGATGTGATCTTCTGGAGATGTGATCCTCTGGAGATGTGATCTTCTCGAGATGTGATCTTCTGGAGATGTGATCATCTGGCGATGTGATCTTCTGGTGATGTGATCTTCTCGAGATGTGATATTCTGGAGATGTGATCATCTGTAGATGTGATCTTATGGAGATGTGATCTTCTGGGGATTTGATCTTCTGGGGATGTGATCTTCTGGGGATGTGATCTTCTGGGGATGTGATTTTCTGGGGATGTGATCTTCTGGGGATTTGATCTTCTGGTGATGTGATCTTCTCGAGATGTGATCTTTTGGAGATGTGATCTTCTCGAGATGTTATCTTCTGCTTATGTGATCTTCTCGAGATGTGATCTTCTGCTTATGTGATCTTCTCGAGATGTGATCTTCTGCTTATGTGATCTTCAGGAGATGTGATCTTCTCGAGTTGTGATCTTCTCGAGATGAGATCATCTGGTGATGTGATCTTCTGGAGATGTGATCATCTGGTGATGTGATCTTCTGGAGATGTGATCTTCTGGAGGTGTGATCTTCTCGAGATGTGATCTTCTCGAGATGTGATCTTCTGGTGATGTGATCATCTCGAGATGTGATCTTCTCGAGATGTGATCTTCTGGTGATGTGATCTTCTGGAGATGTGATCATCTGGAGATGTTATCTTTTGGTGATGTGATCTTCTGGAGATGTGATGTTCCCGAGATGTGATATTCTGGAGATGTGATCTTCTGGAGATGTAATCATCTGGAGATGTGATGTTCTGAAGACGTATCTTCTGGAGACGGGATTTTCTAGAGATGTGATCTTCTCGAGATGTGATCTTCTCGAGATGTGTTCTTCCTCTGGAGATGTGATCTTCTGGAGATGTGATCTTCTGGAGATGTGATCTTCTGGAGATGTGATCTTCCTCTGGAGATGTGATCTTCTGGAGATGTGATCTTCTCGAGATGTGATTTTCCGAAGATGTGATCTTCTGGCGATGTGATCTTCTCGAGATGTGATCTTCTCGAGATGTGATCTTCTCGAGATGTGATCTTCTCGAGATGTGATCTTCTGGGGATGTGATCTTCTGGAGATGTGATCTTCTAGAGATGTGGTCTTCTGGAGATGTGATTTTCATGACATGTGGTGTTCTGGAGATGTGATCTTGTGGAGATGTGATCTTCTGGTGATGTGGTCTTCTCGAAATGTGATCTTCTGGGGATGTGATCTTCTCGTGATGTGATCTTCTGGTGATGTAATCTTCTCGAGATGTGATCTTCTCGAGATGTTATCTTCCTGTGATGCTATCTTCTCGAGATGTGATCTTCTCGAGATGTGATCTTCTCGAGATGTGATCTTCTCGAGATGTTATCTTCCTGTGATGTGATCTTCTCGAGATGTTATCTTCTGGAGATGTGATCTTCCTGTGATGTGATCTTCTCGAGATGTGATCTTTTGGAGATGTGTTCTTCTCGAGATGTGATTTTCTCGAGATGTGATCTTCTCGAGATGTGATCTTTTCGAGATGTGATCTTCTCGAGATGTGATCTCCCTGTGATGTGATCTTCTCGAGATGTGATCTTCTAGAGATGTGATCTTCCTGTGATGTGATCTTCTGGAGATGTGATCTTCTGGGAATGTGATCTTCTGGTAATGTGATCTTCTGGAGATGTGATCTTCTGGAGATGTGATATTCTGGAGATGTGATCTTCTCGAGATGTGATCTTCCTGTGATGTGATATTCTCGAGATGTGATCTTGTCGAGATGTGATCTTCTCGAGATGTGATCTTCTCGAGATGTGATCTTCCTTTGATGTGATCTTCTGGAGATGTGATCTTCTGGGAATGTGATCTTCTGGTAATGAGATCTTCTGGAGATGTGATCTTCTGGGGATGTGATCTTCTGGTGATGTGATCTTCTGGAGATGTGATCCTCTGGAGATGTGATCTTCTTGAGATGTGATCTTCTGGAGATGTGATCATCTGGAGATGTGATCTTCTGGTGATGTGATCTTCTGAAGATGTGATCCTCTGGAGATGTGATCTTCTCGAGATGTGATCTTCTGGAGATGTGATCATCTGGAGATGTGATCTTCTGGTGATGTGATCTTCTCGAGATGTGATCTTCTGGAGATGTGATCATCTGTAGATGTGATCTTATGGAGATGTGATCTTCTGGGGATTTGATCTTCTAAGGATGTGATCTTCTGGGGATGTGATCTTCTGGGGATGTGATCTTCTGGGGATGTGATCTTCTGGGGATGTGATCTTCTGGTGATATTATCTTCTCGAGATGTGATCTTTTGGAGATTTGATTTTCTCGAGATGTGATCTTCTGCTTATGTGATCTTCGGGAGATGTGATCTTCAGGAGATGTGATCTTCTCGAGTTGTGATCTTCTCGAGATGTGATCATCTGGTGATGTGATCTTCTGGAGATGTGATCATCTGGTGATGTGATCTTCTGGAGATGTGATCTTCTGGAGGTGTGATCTTCTCGAGATGTGATCTTCTCGAGATGTGATCTTCTGGTGATGTGATCATCTCGAGATGTGATCTTCTCGAGATGTGATCTTCTGGTGATGTGATCTTCTGGAGATGTGATCTTCTGGTGATGTGATCTTTTGGAGATTTGATCTTCTGGAGATGTGATCTTCTCGAGATGTGATCTTCTGGTGATGTGATCTTCTGGTGATGTGATCTTCTGGAGATGTGATCTACTGGGGATGTGATCTTCTAGTGATGTGATCTTCTGGAGATGTGATCCTCTGCAGATGTGATCTTCTCGAGATGTGATCTTCTGGAGATGTGATCTTCTGGGGATGTGATCTTCTGGTGATGTGATCTTCTGGAGATGTGATCCTCTGGAGATGTGATCTTCTTGAGATGTGATCTTCTGGAGATGTGATCATCTGGAGATGTGATCTTCTGGTGATGTGATCTTCTGGAGATGTGATCCTCTGGAGATGTGATCTTCTCGAGATGTGATCTTCTGGAGATGTGATCATCTGGAGATGTGATCTTCTGGTGATGTGATCTTCTCGAGATGTGATCTTCTGGAGATGTGATCATCTGTAGATGTGATCTTATGGAGATGTGATCTTCTGGGGATTTGATCTTCTAAGGATGTGATCTTCTGGGGATGTGATCTTCTGGGGATGTGATCTTCTGGGGATGTGATCTTCTGGTGATGTGATCTTCTCGAGATGTGATCTTTTGGAGATGTGATCTTCTCGAGATGTGATCTTCTGCTTATGTGATCTTCTCGAGATGTGATCTTCTGCTTATGTGATCTTCAGGAGATGTGATCTTCTCGAGTTGTGATCTTCTCGAGATGAGATCATCTGGTGATGTGATCTTCTGGAGATGTGATCATCTGGTGATGTGATCTTCTGGAGATGTGATCTTCTGGAGGTGTGATCTTCTCGAGATGTGATCTTCTCGAGATGTGATCTTCTGGTGATGTGATCAACTCGAGATGTGATCTTCTCGAGATGTGATCTTCTGGTGATGTGATCTTCTGGAGATGTGATCATCTGGAGATGTTATCTTTTGGTGATGTGATCTTCTGGAGATGTGATGTTCCCGAGATGTGATATTCTGGAGATGTGATCTTCTGGAGATGTGATCATCTGGTGATGTGATCTTCTGGAGATGTGATCTTCTGGAGGTGTGATCTTCTCGAGATGTGATCTTCTCGAGATGTGATCTTCTGGTGATGTGATCAACTCGAGATGTGATCTTCTCGAGATGTGATCTTCTGGTGATGTGATCTTCTGGAGATGTGATCATCTGGAGATGTTATCTTTTGGTTTTGTGATCTTCTGGAGATGTGATGTTCCCGAGATGTGATATTCTGGAGATGTGATCTTCTGGAGATGTGATCATCTGGAGATGTGATGTTCTGAAGGCGTATCTTCTGGAGACGGGATTTTCTAGAGATGTGATCTTCTCGAGATGTGATCTTCTCGAGATGTGATCTTCCTCTGGAGATGTGATCTTCTGGAGATGTGATCTTCTGGAGATGTGATCTTCCTCTGGAGATGTGATCTTCTGGAGATGTGATCTTCTCGAGATGTGATTTTCCGAAGATGTGATCTTCTGGCGATGTGATCTTCTCGAGATGTGATCTTCTCGAGATGTGATCTTCTTGAGATGTGATCTTCTCGAGATGTGATCTTCTGGGGATGTGATCTGGAGATGTGATCCACTGGGAATGTGATCTTCTAGTGATGTGATCTTCTTGAGATGTGATCCTCTGCAGATGTGATCTTCTCGAGATGTGATCTTCTGGAGATGTGATCTTCTGGGGATGTGATCTTCTGGTGATGTGATCTTCTGGAGATGTGATCCTCTGGAGATGTGATCTTCATGAGATGTGATCTTCTGGAGATGTGATCTTCTGGGGATGTGATCTTCTGGTGATGTGATCTTCTGGTGATATGATTTTTTGGAGATTTGATCTTCTGGAGATGTGATCTTCTCGAGATGTGATCTTCTGGTGATGTGATCTTCTGGTGATGTGATCTTCTGGAGATTTGATCTACGGGGGATGTGATCTTCTAGTGATGTGATCTTCTGGAGATGTGATCCTCTGCAGATGTGATCTTCTCGAGATGTGATCTTCTGGAGATGTGATCTTCTGGGGATGTGATCTTCTGGTGATGTGATCTTCTGGAGATGTGATCCTCTGGAGATGTGATCTTCTTGAGATGTGATCTTCTGGAGATGTGATCATCTGGAGATGTGATCTTCTGGTGATGTGATCTTCTGAAGATGTGATCCTCTGGAGATGTGATCTTCTCGAGATGTGATCTTCTGGAGATGTGATCATCTGGAGATGTGATCTTCTGGTGATGTGATCTTCTCGAGATGTGATCTTCTGGAGATGTGATCATCTGTAGATGTGATCTTATGGAGATGTGATCTTCTGGGGATTTGATCTTCTAAGGATGTGATCTTCTGGGGATGTGATCTTCTGGGGATGTGATCTTCTGGGGATGTGATCTTCTGGTGATGTTATCTTCTCGAGATGTGATCTTTTGGAGATTTGATCTTCTCGAGATGTGATCTTCTGCTTATGTGATCTTCGGGAGATGTGATCTTCAGGAGATGTGATCTTCTCGAGTTGTGATCTTCTCGAGATGTGATCATCTGGTGATGTGATCTTCTGGAGATGTGATCATCTGGTGATGTGATCTTCTGGAGATGTGATCTTCTGGAGGTGTGATCTTCTCGAGATGTGATCTTCTCGAGATGTGATCTTCTGGTGATGTGATCATCTCGAGATGTGATCTTCTCCAGATGTGATCTTCTGGTGATGTGATCTTCTGGAGATGTGATCTTCTGGTGATGTGATCTTTTGGAGATTTGATCTTCTGGAGATGTGATCTTCTCGAGATGTGATCTTCTGGTGATGTGATCTTCTGGTGATGTGATCTTCTGGAGATGTGATCTACTGGGGATGTGATCTTCTAGTGATGTGATCTTCTGGAGATGTGATCCTCTGCAGATGTGATCTTCTCGAGATGTGATCTTCTGGAGATGTGATCTTCTGGGGATGTGATCTTCTGGTGATGTGATCTTCTGGAGATGTGATCCTCTGGAGATGTGATCTTCTTGAGATGTGATCTTCTGGAGATGTGATCATCTGGAGATGTGATCTTCTGGTGATGTGATCTTCTGGAGATGTGATCCTCTGGAGATGTGATCTTCTCGAGATGTGATCTTCTGGAGATGTGATCATCTGGAGATGTGATCTTCTGGTGATGTGATCTTCTCGAGATGTGATCTTCTGGAGATGTGATCATCTGTAGATGTGATCTTATGGAGATGTGATCTTCTGGGGATTTGATCTTCTAAGGATGTGATCTTCTGGGGATGTGATCTTCTGGGGATGTGATCTTCTGGGGATGTGATATTCTGGGGATGTGATCTTCTGGGGATGTGATCTTCTGGTGATGTGATCTTCTCGAGATGTGATCTTTTGGAGATGTGATCTTCTCGAGATGTGATCTTCTGCTTATGTGATCTTCTCGAGATGTGATCTTCTGCTTATGTGATCTTCAGGAGATGTGATCTTCTCGAGTTGTGATCTTCTCGAGATGAGATCATCTCGTGATGTGATCTTCTGGAGATGTGATCATCTGGTGATGTGATCTTCTGGAGATGTGATCTTCTGGAGGTGTGATCTTCTCGAGATGTGATCTTCTCGAGATGTGATCTTCTGGTGATGTGATCAACTCGAGATGTGATCTTCTCGAGATGTGATCTTCTGGTGATGTGATCTTCTGGAGATGTGATCATCTGGAGATGTTATCTTTTGGTGATGTGATCTTCTGGAGATGTGATGTTCCCGAGATGTGATATTCTGGAGATGTGATCTTCTGGAGATGTGATCATCTGGAGATGTGATGTTCTGAAGGCGTATCTTCTGGAGACGGGATTTTCTAGAGATGTGATCTTCTCGAGATGTGATCTTCTCGAGATGTGATCTTCCTCTGGAGATGTGATCGTCTGGAGATGTGATCTTCTGGAGATGTGATCTTCCTCTGGAGATGTGATCTTCTGGAGATGTGATCTTCTCGAGATGTGATTTTCCGAAGATGTGATCTTCTGGCGATGTGATCTTCTCGAGATGTGATCTTCTCGAGATGTGATCTTCTCGAGATGTGATCTTCTCGAGATGTGATCTTCTGGGGATGTGATCTGGAGATGTGATCCACTGGGAATGTGATCTTCTAGTGATGTGATCTTCTTGAGATGTGATCCTCTGCAGATGTGATCTTCTCGAGATGTGATCTTCTGGAGATGTGATCTTCTGGGGATGTGATCTTCTGGTGATGTGATCTTCTGGAGATGTGATCATCTGGAGATGTGATCTTCTTGAGATGTGATCTTCTGGAGATGTGATCATCTGGAGATGTGATCTTCTGGTGATGTGATCTTCTGGAGATGTGATCCTCTGGAGATGTGATCTTCTCGAGATGTGATCTTCTGGAGATGTGATCATCTGGAGATGTGATCTTCTGGTGATGTGATCTTCTCGAGATGTGATATTCTGGAGATGTGATCATCTGTAGATGTGATCTTATGGAGATGTGATCTTCTGGGGATTTGATCTTCTAAGGATGTGATCTTCTGGGGATGTAATCTTCTGGGGATGTGATCTTCTGGGGATGTGATTTTCTGGGGATGTGATCTTCTGGGGATTTGATCTTCTGGTGATGTGATCTTCTCGAGATGTGATCTTTTGGAGATGTGATCTTCTCGAGATGTGATCATCTGCTTATGTGATCTTCTCGAGATGTGATCTTCTGCTTATGTGATCTTCAGGAGATGTGATCTTCTCGAGTTGTGATCTTCTCGAGATGAGATCATCTGGTGATGTTATCTTCTGGAGATGTGATCATCTGATGATGTGATCTTCTGGAGATGTGATCTTCTGGAGGTGTGATCTTCTCGAGATGTGATCTTCTCGAGATGTGATCTTCTGGTGATGTGATCTTCTGGAGATGTGATCATCTGGAGATGTTATCTTTTGGTGATGTGATCTTCTGGAGATGTGATGTTCCCGAGATGTGATATTCTGGAGATGTGATCTTCTGGAGATGTGATCATCTGGAGATGTGATGTTCTGAAGACGTATCTTCTGGAGACGGGATTTTCTAGAGATGTGATCTTCTCGAGATGTGATCTTCTCGAGATGTGATCTTCCTCTGGAGATGTGATCTTCTGGAGATGTGATCTTCTGGAGATGTGATCTTCCTCTGGAGATGTGATCTTCTCGAGATGTGATTTTCCGAAGATGTGATCTTCTGGCGATGTGATCTTCTCGAGATGTGATCTTCTCGAGATGTGATCTTCTCGAAATGTGATGTTCTGAAGGCGTATCTTCTGGAGACGGGATTTTCTAGAGATGTGATCTTCTCGAGATGTGATCTTCTCGAGATGTGATCTTCCTCTGGAGATGTGATCTTCTGGAGATGTGATCTTTTGGAGATGTGATCTTCCTCTGGAGATGTGATCTTCTGGAGATGTGATCTTCTCGAGATGTGATTTTCCGAAGATGTGATCTTCCTCTGGAGATGTGATCTTCTGGAGATGTGATCTTTTGGAGATGTGATCTTCCTCTGGAGATGTGATCTTCTGGAGATGTGATCTTCTCGAGATGTGATTTTCCGAAGATGTGATCTTCTGGCGATGTGATCTTCTCGAGATGTGATCTTCTCGAGATGTGATCTTCTCGAGATGTAATCTTCTCGAGATGTGATCTACTGGGGATGTGATCTTCTAGTGATGTGATTTTCTTGAGATGTGATCCTCTGCTGATGTGATCTTCTCGAGATGTGATCTTCTGGAGATGTGATCTTCTGGGGATGTGATCTTCTGGTGATGTGATCTTCTGGAGATGTGATCCTCTGGAGATGTGATCTTCTCGAGATGTGATCTTCTGGAGATGTGATCATCTGGCGATGTGATCTTCTGGTGATGTGATCTTCTCGAGATGTGATATTCCCGAGATGTGATATTCTGGAGATGTGATCTTCTGGAGATGTGATCATCTGGAGATGTGATGTTCTGAAGACGTATCTTCTGGAGACGGGATTTTCTAGAGATGTGATCTTCTCGAGATGTGATCTTCTCGAGATGTGATCTTCTCGAGATGTGATCTTCCTCTGGAGATGTGATCTTCTGGAGATGTGATCTTCTGGAGATGTGATCTTCCTCTGGAGATGTGATCTTCTCGAGATGTGATTTTCCGAAGATGTGATCTTCTGGCGATGTGATCTTCTCGAGATGTGATCTTCTCGAGATGTGATCTTCTCGAAATGTGATGTTCTGAAGGCGTATCTTCTGGAGACGGGATTTTCTAGAGATGTGATCTTCTCGAGATGTGATCTTCTCGAGATGTGATCTTCCTCTGGAGATGTGATCTTCTGGAGATGTGATCTTTTGGAGATGTGATCTTCCTCTGGAGATGTGATCTTCTGGAGATGTGATCTTCTCGAGATGTGATTTTCCGAAGATGTGATCTTCCTCTGGAGATGTGATCTTCTGGAGATGTGATCTTTTGGAGATGTGATCTTCCTCTGGAGATGTGATCTTCTGGAGATGTGATCTTCTCGAGATGTGATTTTCCGAAGATGTGATCTTCTGGCGATGTGATCTTCTCGAGATGTGATCTTCTCGAGATGTGATCTTCTCGAGATGTAATCTTCTCGAGATGTGATCTACTGGGGATGTGATCTTCTAGTGATGTGATTTTCTTGAGATGTGATCCTCTGCTGATGTGATCTTGTCGAGATGTGATCTTCTGGAGATGTGATCTTCTGGGGATGTGATCTTCTGGTGATGTGATCTTCTGGAGATGTGATCCTCTGGAGATGTGATCTTCTCGAGATGTGATCTTCTGGAGATGTGATCATCTGGCGATGTGATCTTCTGGTGATGTGATCTTCTCGAGATGTGATATTCTGGAGATGTGATCATCTGTAGATGTGATCTTATGGAGATGTGATCTTCTGGGGATTTGATCTTCTAAGGATGTGATCTTCTGGGGATGTGATCTTCTGGGGATGTGATCTTCTGGGGATGTGATTTTCTGGGGATGTGATCTTCTGGGGATTTGATCTTCTGGTGATGTGATCTTCTCGAGATGTGATCTTTTGGAGATGTGATCTTCTCGAGATGTTATCTTCTGCTTATGTGATCTTCTCGAGATGTGATCTTCTGCTTATGTGATCTTCTCGAGATGTGATCTTCTGCTTATGTGATCTTCAGGAGATGTGATCTTCTCGAGTTGTGATCTTCTCGAGATGAGATCATCTGGTGATGTGATCTTCTGGAGATGTGATCATCTGGTGATGTGATCTTCTGGAGATGTGATCTTCTGGAGGTGTGATCTTCTCGAGATGTGATCTTCTCGAGATGTGATCTTCTGGTGATGTGATCATCTCGAGATGTGATCTTCTCGAGATGTGATCTTCTGGTGATGTGATCTTCTGGAGATGTGATCATCTGGAGATGTTATCTTTTGGTGATGTGATCTTCTGGAGATGTGATGTTCCCGAGATGTGATATTCTGGAGATGTGATCTTCTGGAGATGTAATCATCTGGAGATGTGATGTTCTGAAGACGTATCTTCTGGAGACGGGATTTTCTAGAGATGTGATCTTCTCGAGATGTGATCTTCTCGAGATGTGTTCTTCCTCTGGAGATGTGATCTTCTGGAGATGTGATCTTCTGGAGATGTGATCTTCCTCTGGAGATGTGATCTTCTGGAGATGTGATCTTCTCGAGATGTGATTTTCCGAAGATGTGATCTTCTGGCGATGTGATCTTCTCGAGATGTGATCTTCTCGAGATGTGATCTTCTCGAGATGTGATCTTCTCGAGATGTGATCTTCTGGGGATGTGATCTTCTGGAGATGTGATCTTCTAGAGATGTGATCTTCTGGAGATGTGATTTTCATGACATGTGGTGTTCTGGAGATGTGATCTTGTGGAGATGTGATCTTCTGGTGATGTGGTCTTCTCGAAATGTGATCTTCTGGGGATGTGATCTTCTCGTGATGTGATCTTCTGGTGATGTAATCTTCTCGAGATGTGATCTTCTCGAGATGTTATCTTCCTGTGATGCTATCTTCTCGAGATGTGATCTTCTCGAGATGTGATCTTCTCGAGATGTGATCTTCTCGAGATGTTATCTTCCTGTGATGTGATCTTCTCGAGATGTTATTTTCTGGAGATGTGATCTTCCTGTGATGTGATCTTCTCGAGATGTGATCTTTTGGAGATGTGTTCTTCTCGAGATGTGATTTTCTCGAGATGTGATCTTCTCGAGATGTGATCTTTTCGAGATGTGATCTTCTCGAGATGTGATCTCCCTGTGATGTGATCTTCTCGAGATGTGATCTTCTCGAGATGTGATCTTCCTGTGATGTGATCTTCTGGAGATGTGATCTTCTGGGAATGTGATCTTCTGGTAATGTGATCTTCTGGAGATGTGATCTTCTGGAGATGTGATCTTCCTGTGATGTGATATTCTCGAGATGTGATCTTGTCGAGATGTGATCTTCTCGAGATGTGATCTTCTCGAGATGTGATCTTCCTGTGATGTGATCTTCTGGAGATGTGATCTTCAGGGAATGTGATCTTCTGGTAATGTGATCTTCTGGAGATGTGATCTTCTGGAGATGTGATATTCTGGAGATGTGATCTTCTCGAGATGTGATCTTCCTGTGATGTGATCTTCTCGAGATGTGATCTTCTCGAGATGTGATCTTCCTGTGAAGTGATCTTCTCGAGATGTGATCTTCTCGAGATGTGATCTTCTCGAGATGTGATCTTCCTGTGATGTGATCTTCTCGAGATGTGATCTTCTCGAGATGTGATCTTCTCGAGATGTGATCTTCTCGAGATGTGATCTTCTCGAGATGTGATCTTCTCGAGATGTGATCTTCCTCTGGAGATTGTGGCCTACTCCTAATACATCGCAATTTACGTAATCGAGCAATACGTTAAAATGTGACGAACAAATTAGTTAAAATTAAAGCACCATAATATTGGTGTTTTCTTTTCATCGACCCTTGGTGTGGTGTTCACTATCCTTAGCGTAGTGTTCACTATCCTTAGTGTTATGTTCACTATCCTTAGTGTGGTGTTCACTATCCTTAGCGTAGTGTTCACTATCCTTAGTGTTATGTTCACTATCCTTAGCGTAGTGTTCTCTATCCTTAGCGCAGTGTTCACTATCCTTTGTGTCATGTTCACTATCCTTAGCGTAGTGTTCACTATCCTTAGTGTTATGTTCACTATCCTTAGTGTGGTGTTCACTATCCTTAGCGTAATGTTCACTATCCTTAGTGTGGTGTTCACTATCCTTAGTGTGGTGTTCACTATCCTTAGCGCAGTGTTCACTATCCATTGTGTCATGTTCACTATCCTTAGTGTGGTGTTCACTATCCTTAGCGTAGTGTTCACTATCCTTAGCGCAGTGTTCACTATCCTTTGTGTTATGTTCACTATCCTTAGTGTGGTGTTCACTATCCTTAGCGTAGTGTTCACTATCCTTAGCGTAGTGTTCACTATCCTTGGTGTGGTGTTCACTATCCTTAGCGTAGTGTTCACTATTCTTAGTGTGGTGTTCACTATCCCTAGCGTAGTGTTCACTATCCTTAGCGTAGTGTTCACTATCCTTAGTGTGGTGTTCACTATCCTTAGCGTAGTGTTCACTATCCTTAGTGTGGTGTTCACTATCCTTAGCGTAGTGTTCACTATCCTTAGTGTTATGTTCACTATCCTTGGCGTGGTGTTCACTATCCTTCACGTGGTGTTCACTACCCTTGGTGTGGTGATCACTATCCTTAGCGTAGTGTTAACTATCCTTAGTGTTATGTTCACTATCCTTAGTGTGGTGTTCACTATCCTCAGTGTGGTGTTCACTATCCTTGGTGTGGTGTTCACTATCCTTAGTGTGGTGTTCACTATCCTTAGTGTGGTGTTCACTATCCTTAGTGTGGTGTTCACGATCCTTTGTGTGGTGTTCACTATCCTTAGTGTGGTGTTCACTATCCTTAGCGTAGTGTTCACTATCCTTAGTGTTATGTTCACTATCCTTAGTGTGGTGTTCACTATCCTCAGTGTGGTGTTCACTATCCTTAGCATAATGTTCACTATCCTTGACGTGGTGTTCACTACCCTTGGAGTGTTGTTCACTATCCCTAGCGTAGTGTTCACTATCCTTTGCGTGGTTTTCAATATACTTAGCGTGGTGTTCACTATCCTTGGCGTGGTGTTCACTACTCTTGGCGTGGTGTTCACTACCCTTGGCGTGGTGTTCACTATCCTTTGGCGTGGTGTTCACTACCCTTGGTGTGGTGTTCACTATCCTTGGCGTGGTGTTCACTACTCTTGGCATGGTATTCACTACCCTTAGCATGGTGTTCACTTCCCTTGACGTGGTGTTCACTACTCTTGGCGTGGTGTGCACTACCCTTGGCGTGGTGTTCACTATCCTTGGCGTGGTGTTCACTACCCTTGATGTGGTGTTCACTATCCTTAGCGTAGTGTTCACTATCCTTGGCGTGGTGTTCACAATCTTTGGCGTGGTGTTCACTACCCTTGGTGTGGTGTTCACTACCCTTGGCGTGGTGTTCACTACCCTTGACGTGGTGTTCACTACCCTTGGCGTGGTGTTCACTATCCATGGCGTGGTGTTCACTACCCTTGGAGTGGTGTTCACTATCCTTAGCGTAGTGTTCACTATCCTTGGCGTGGTGTTCACAATCTTTGGCGTGGTGTTCACTACCCTTGGCGTGGTGTTCACTACCCTCGACGTGGTGTTCACTACCCTTGGCATGGTGATCACTACCCTTGGCATGGTGTTCACTCCCCTTCGCCTGGTGTTCACTACACTTGGCGTTGTGTTCACGACCCTTGGCGTGGTGTTCATTACCCGTGGCGTGGTGTTAACTACCCTTGGCATGGTGTTCACTTCCCTTTGCATGGTGTTCACTACCCTTGGCGTGGTGTTCACAACCCTTTGCGTGGTGTTCACTACCCTTGGCATGGTGTTCACTACCCTTCGACTGGTGTTCACTACCCTTAGCGAGGTGTTCACTACCCTTGATTTGGTGTTCACTACCCATGGCGTGGTGTTCACTACCCCTGGCGTGGTGTTCACTACCCTTGGCATGGTGTTCACTACCCTTGGCATAGTGTTCACTACCCTTTGCATGGTTTTCACTACCCTTGATGTGGTGTTCACTACCCTTGGCGTGGTGTTAACTACCTTTTGTGTGGTGTTCACTACCCTTGGCGTGGTGTTCACTACCCTTGACGTGGTGTTCACTACCCTTGGTGTGGTGTTCATTACCCTTGGCGTGGTATTCACTACCCTTGGCATGGTGTTCACTACCCTTGACGTGGTGTTCACTACCCTTGGTGTACTGTTCAGTACCCTTTGCGTGGAGTTCACTACCCTTAGCGTGGTGTTCACTACCCATGGCGTGGTGTTCACTACCCTTGGCATGTTGTTCACTACCCTTGACGTGGTGTTTCCTTCCCTTAGCACGGTGTTCACATCCCATGGCGTGGTGTTCACTACCCTTGACGATATGTTCACTACCCTTTGCGTGGTGTTCACTACCCTTGGCGTGGTGTTCCCTACTTTTGACGTGGTGTTCACTACCCTTTGCGTGGTGTTCACTACCCTTGACGTGGTGTTCACTACCCTTGGTGTGGTGTTCATTACCCTTGGCGTGGTGTTCACTACCCTTTGCATGGTGTTCACTACCCTTGACGTGGTGTTCACTACCCTTGGTGTAGTGTTCAGTACCCTTTGCGTGGTGTTCACATCCCATGGCGTGGTGTTCACTACCCTTGACGTCATGTTCACTACCCTTTGCGTGGTGTTCGCTACCCTTAGCGTGGTGTTCCCTACTTTTGAAGTGGTGTTCACTACCCTTTGCGTGGTGTTCACTATCCTTGACGTGGTGTTCACTACCCTTGGCGTGGTGTTCACTACTCTTGACATGGTGTTCACTACCCTTGAAGTGGTGTTCACTACCCTTTGTGTGGTGTTCACTCCCTTTAGCGTGGTGTTCACTACCCTAAGCGTGGTGTTCACTACCTTTGGCGTAGAGTTCACTACACTTGGCGTGGTGTTCACTACCCTTAACGTGGTGTAACACTGTATAAGTGTTTGGGTTAGTTTATTTAAAATATATATAGAGTACACGAGTCACAGACAAGGATCTGAGAGGCGCCAGTTGTCTGCCTGAGATCTCACACCTCTAACCGTTAATGACCCCAAGTGACCTGAGGTCAGATCATGATAATTTCACCTTGCTTCCGCTAAGCGTATAATTGGAGCCGGGTAGCCTTCAAACATGCCGACGTTTAAGGAGTGGCTTGGTAGTGCCGGAGGCTATCTACTTGTGGGCGGAGTTAGCTACTAGGTTCCCCAATATAAACTCGGAGAGCTATCCAGCATGGAGCATTAAGAGACAGAACAGCAGACGAGAGCAGAGACGACGTCCCTACCAGGGAGGCTGTCGGCCGGCAGGGGCGAGACAGTCTCTGTCAACTACAGACCCCCCCCCCCCTCTCTATTCAACTTAGACTCAGTCCTCGGTGAGTGAACATTAAGGTGACTTGGTCGTGTTTTACAAGTGTTGTGTGATGATCAGGGGCAGTCAAGTTGTAGGGTTCTCGAATTCTTGGATGATGACTCACTTTGCATATTAAACTGGAACATTTTAATTGAATTGCTAAATTATGATACTTCATGGGAAATATAATTATGAATTTATTATTTAAATTGTGTTTAACTTTGTTCCCTAGAGATTTGAGTTGAGGTGAGAAAGCCTCTGTGGTTACTGGTTTCATGATATTAATGAGTACATGTTTGGAGTTGATACATGGTAATAACATCTTTTGAGAATATTTTGATACAGACAAGTTCCATTCCTTGTCTTGTATGTAATGATCATGAATGGATGGTGGCAGCATTTCGTCTTCTACTATCTACTCTTCTACTTCTACTATCTACTCTTCTCCTTCTACCTATCTACACCTCTCCCTCCACCCCTCTCTCAACTCTCACTTTCAACTAATGACCATCCTCGCTCCTCCCACCTCTCTCCCTCTCACCCCAAACCCTCACTAATTACTTCACTATTCATTTCTTTCCTTTCGTTTTCTCTTATACGTTTGTGGCAATGATTCTGTATTCTAGAGTTCTCTCTAGAGTTTCGGGTAGCTGATCCAGTCACGACGCCTTGTAGTCTTAGTACCTAGGTAGTCAAATACCTAGGTTACAAGGTGTTGAACGAGAGAGGTTGCCTTAGGAACTCTGGGAGTGCTCTAGACTAGTTAGCTAACTGGGGACGGGATAACGGACTAGAGAGAGCTGTTTCCCCCGGCCTCGTTAGTTAACTGGGGGGTGGAATAATGGACAAGATAGAGCTATTTCCCCCCACCCCCCGTTACAATGTTGGCAGCGGTGTTGAACAATGTTGTAGGTAGTTGGTGTTCTTTTAACATTGTTCAGTCCCACGTGTCTTTTTGCCGCTCAGGCGCTATCAGGGAGATCTTGACAGGTGTTTTACTTTCGCGATTTAGCGAGTTTTTTCAGGTTAGGAGATAGTGATTCTCTTGCGTTGTGATTTTGTGAGTTTTGTGAAGTTCAGGGAATGTTCACCAGAACTTGCGTGTGTAGTGATTAATGTTAGTAATAAGATTTGGCGATTTGGGAACTTAGCGGTGTTGGTAGTGCAGGTCAGCTGAGTGTGACAGGTGACCTCGCATGTCCCACGGGGACACCCAGCCACCGCTGGTCTCCAGGTCAGTGGGGAGTGGCAGGTGTAGTTTTTAAATAGTTTAAGTAGTGGTTCTGCTCAGATTATTGCGATCGACTGTTTTACTCCATTTGAACGCAATAACCCGAGGTGTACTGGTATTGTACAGCATGCTAGGGGGAGCCTTAGTATGTCAGTAGACTTCACGTTGGGGACGCTCGACGTTAGATAGTCTGGTCACAGGGGTGGCAACAGTTTGGGGTTGTTGACCGGCGGAGAAGCTAGGGAGACACTCTGGGTCACGTAGGTGGCTGTAGGTTAAGGGTGGGAGTAATGGTTAATTATGTACTTAAGATTAGGAACGGTACAGTTAAGTTTAGGCTAGTGTTTTGTCTATTAGTGTTGATTTTTTTTGTGACAAGTTAAAGGTAGTGATGACCTTATTCTCTCTTCTCTAACTTTCCTCTGTTACTGTCTTATGTTCCACCAAGTCAATATCATTCAGTGTTAATTGGATTATTTTAAAAATTTAAGTGTAGTTGTTGCCAGGAGGAGAGCGGTATGACTGGACTGTGTAACCCTATACAAACTACAGGGTCACATAACATATCTTGGGAGCACGATATTGTCGCCTTTCTGTTCACCCACAGGTGGGAGCCAGAAGAGAGGAGAGACGCACATACAAAAGAGGGAGACGGCTGCTGTGTACCACACTCACGGGCGTTAATCACCACCACCACGACCAGCCCACTACCTGGAGGTCACGGCTCCACCACCATCACCACCCCAGGGGACCCCAAGATGCAGCCCTCTCGGTCAGTCAACATTGGTCTACCCAGTGGACCCCAGGTCGTTCTGCAGACGACCCCAGACGACCCAGTAATGATGGAAGAGGAGCAACAACGACTCCAGTCTGTCCCACCAACATCGGTCTACCCAGGATGGACCCCAGGACGGACAGACCCCCAATGGACCCCAGGTCGCTTGTCTAAGACCCAATGGGAGGAGGAAGAGAGAAGAAAGAAGAGAGAAGAAAGAAGAAAGAAGAAAGAAGAAAGAAGAAAGAAGAAAGAAGAGAGAAGAAATAGAGAGAAGAAAGAAGAGAAGATAAGACAAGCTGAGTGAGACATGATACCTAGTGTCCCTTGCTGGTGTCAGCATCATTGCATGGAGCGTAATTGCAAGACAGGATCGTTTGCCTTGACTGGCCGCCCCTCCTGCAAGCAGGTAGCTCTGTTGAGTGATTCTTCCTGTGTCATGCAGACTTGATGTGGCTGTCAGAAGTAGCTCTCTGAAGGAGGCGTGCTGGAGCAACAGGGAGGAAGAAGAGTAGGATGGGATTTCTACTGTTGGCAACTATATGAAGGTCTCGAAACTTGTAGTCCCTATAGCTGTGAAGAACCCCAATATACGTCTCTCATGGTGACTGACGTAGGGCCAATTACAGATCAGCTGGGACAACCGAATTCCACGGTCCTGTGCGCAGTTCAAGTAGTAACGGCTTTCGGGTTGACCAAGGGTTGTTGTGCGTTAACGACGGAGAAGCGACGGAGGCAGTTGTGTTGAAGAAATGTGGTACAGGATTATCTACAAGACCAAGCAGTGACGTCGCCCAGCCAGAGACAATGGACGTCTGTCTACATATTTCATTTTTTTAGAGTAGGATGATGTATATTTGTTTAGCTAGGATGTATTTTTTTTTCGTTAATAAAGTTGTTGCACACAGCTAGCTTGCTTTAGCAGTGTTGCAAAAACTTTATTTCGGGGAGAAGGGGAGATGTAACACTGTAAAAGTGTTTGGGTTAGTTTATTTAAAATATATATAGAGTACACGAGTCACAGACAAGGATCTGAGAGGCGCCAGTTGTCTGCCTGAGATCTCACACCTCTAACCGTTAATGACCCCAAGTGACCTGAGGTCAGATCATGATAATTTCACCTTGCTTCCGCTAAGCGTATAATTGGAGCCGGGTAGCCTTCAAACATGCCGACGTTTAAGGAGTGGCTTGGTAGTGCCGGAGGCTATCTACTTGTGGGCGGAGTTAGCTACTAGGTTCCCCAATATAAACTCGGAGAGCTATCCAGCATGGAGCATTAAGAGACAGAACAGCAGACGAGAGCAGAGACGACGTCCCTACCAGGGAGGCTGTCGGCCGGCAGGGGCGAGACAGTCTCTGTCAACTACAGACCCCCCCCCCTCTCTATTCAACTTAGACTCAGTCCTCGGTGAGTGAACATTAAGGTGACTTGGTCGTGTTTTACAAGTGTTGTGTGATGATCAGGGGCAGTCAAGTTGTAGGGTTCTCGAATTCTTGGATGATGACTCACTTTGCATATTAAACTGGAACATTTTAATTGAATTGCTAAATTATGATACTTCATGGGAAATATAATTATGAATTTATTATTTAAATTGTGTTTAACTTTGTTCCCTAGAGATTTGAGTTGAGGTGAGAAAGCCTCTGTGGTTACTGGTTTCATGATATTAATGAGTACATGTTTGGAGTTGATACATGGTAATAACATCTTTTGAGAATATTTTGATACAGACAAGTTCCATTCCTTGTCTTGTATGTAATGATCATGAATGGATGGTGGCAGCATTTCGTCTTCTACTATCTACTCTTCTACTTCTACTATCTACTCTTCTCCTTCTACCTATCTACACCTCTCCCTCCACCCCTCTCTCAACTCTCACTTTCAACTAATGACCATCCTCGCTCCTCCCACCTCTCTCCCTCTCACCCCAAACCCTCACTAATTACTTCACTATTCATTTCTTTCCTTTCGTTTTCTCTTATACGTTTGTGGCAATGATTCTGTATTCTAGAGTTCTCTCTAGAGTTTCGGGTAGCTGATCCAGTCACGACGCCTTGTAGTCTTAGTACCTAGGTAGTCAAATACCTAGGTTACAAGGTGTTGAACGAGAGAGGTTGCCTTAGGAACTCTGGGAGTGCTCTAGACTAGTTAGCTAACTGGGGACGGGATAACGGACTAGAGAGAGCTGTTTCCCCCGGCCTCGTTAGTTAACTGGGGGGTGGAATAATGGACAAGATAGAGCTATTTTCCCCCACCCCCCGTTACAGTGGTGTTCACTACCCTTGAAGTCATGTTCACTACCCTTAGCGTGGTGTTCACTAGCCTTGGCGTGGTGTTCACTTCCCATGGCTTGGTGTTTACTACCCATGGCTTGGTGTTCACTACCATTGGCATAGTGTTCACTTCCCTTGGCATGGTGTTCACTACCCTTAGCGTGGTGTTCACTACCCTTGGCGAGGTGTTCACTACCCTTGGCGTGGTCTTCACTACCCTTGGCGTGGTGTTCACTACCATTGGCAAGGTGTTCACTACCCTTGGCATGGTGTTCACTACCCTTGGCGTGGTGTTCACGACCCCTAGCGTGGTGTTCACTACACTTCACGTGGTGTTCACTACCCTGGGCGTGGTGTTCACTTCCCTTGGCGTGGTATTCACTACCCTTAACGTGGTATTCACTGAACGTTGCGTGGTGTTCACTGAACTTGGCGTGGTGTTCACTACCCTTGACATGGTTTTCACTACCCATGGTGTAGTGCTCACTACCTTTGGCGTGGTACTCACTACCATTGGCGTAATGTTCACTACTCTTGGCGTGGTGTTCACTTCCCTTAGCGTGGTGTTCACTACCCATGACGTGGAGTTCACTACTCTTAGCGTGGTGTTCACAACCCTTCGTGTGGTGTTCACTACCCTTGGCGTGGTGTTCACTACCCTTAACGTGGTGTTCACTACCCTTGGCGTGGTTTTCACTACCATTGGCGTGGTGTTCACTACCCTTAGCATCGTGTTCATTACCCATGGCGTGGTGTTCACTAACCTTGGCGTGGTGTTCACTACTCTTGGCGTGGTGTTCACTACCCTTCATTTGGTATTCACTACCCTTATCGTGGTGTTCACTAACCCTGCCGAGGTGTTCACTACCCTTGGAATAGTGTTCACTTCCCTTGTCATAGTGTTCACTACCCTTGGCGTGGGGTTCATTACTCTTGGCTTGGTGTTCACTACCCTTGGCATGGTGTTCACTACCCTTCATTTGGTGTTCACTACCCTTGGCGTGGTGTTCACTACCCCTAGCGAGGTGTTCACTACCCTTGGCATAGTGTTCACTACCCATGGCATAGTGTTCACTTCCCTTGGCATGGTGTTCACTACCCTTTGCATGGTTTTCACTAACCTTGACGTGGTGTTCACTACCCTTGGCGTTGTGTTCACTTCCCATTGCATGGTGTTCACTACCCATGGCGTCGTGTTCACTACCCTTGGCGTGGTGTTGACTACCCTTGGCGTTATGTTCACTACCCTTGGCGTGGTGTTCACTACCTTTGGCTTGGTGTTCACTACCATTGGCTTGATGTTCACTACCCTTGGCGTAATGTTCACTACCCTTGGCGTGGTCTTCACTACCCTTTGCGTGGTGTTCACTACCCCTGGCGTGGTGTTCACCACCCTTGGCGTGGTGTTCACTACCTATGGCTTAGTGTTCACTACTATTTGCATGGTGTTCATTACCCTTGGAATGGTGTTCACTACCCTTGGCGATGTGTTCACTACCCCTGTTGTGGTGTTCACTACCCTTAACGTGGTGTTCACTACCCTTCACATCATGTTCACTACCCTTGGCGTGGTGTTCACTACCTATGGCATGGAGTTCACTAACCTTGGTGTGGTGTTCATCACTCTTGGCGTGGTGTTCACTGCCCTTGGCGTGATGGTCGCTTCCCATGGCTTGGTGTTCGCTACCAATGGCGTGCTGTTCACAACCTTTGGCGTGGTGTTCACTACCCTTGGCATTATGTTCACCACCCTTGGCGTGGTGTTCACTACCCTTGGCTTGGTGTTCACTACCCTTGGCTTGGTGTTCACTACTATTGTCATGGTGTTCACTAGCCTTGGCATGGTGTTCACTACCCTTAGCGTGGTGTTCACTACCCTTTGCGTGGTGTTTACTACCCTTAGCGTGGTGTTCACTACCATTGCCAATGTGTTCACTACCCTTGGCATGGTGTTCACTACCCTTGGGGTGGTGTTCACGACCCCTGGCGTGGTGTTCACTACCCTGTGCGTGGTGTTCACTACCCTTGGCGTGGTGTTCAATACCCTTGGCGTGGTATTCACTGATCGTGGCGTGATGTTCACTTCCCTTGGCGTAATTTTCACTACTCTTGGCGTGGTGTTCACTTCCCTTGGTGTGGTGTTCACTACTCATGACGTGGTGTTCACTACTCTTAGCGTGGTGTTCACTACCCTTCGTGTGGTGTTCACTACCCTTGACGTGGTGTTCACTACCCCTAACTTAGTGTTCACTACCCTTAGTGTGGTGTTCACTACCCTTAGCATGGTGTTCACTACCCTTAGCGTGTTGATCTCTACCCATGGCGTTATGTTCACTATCCTTGGCGTGGTGTTCACTACCCTTTGCATCGTATTCACTACCCTTGACGTGGTGTTCACTACATTTGGCGTGGGGTTCATTACCCTTGGCGTGGTGTTCACTACCCTTGGCATGGTGTTCACTTCCCTTTGCATGGTGTTCACTATCCTTGGCTTGGTATTTACTAACCTTGGCGTGGTGTTCACTACCCTTGGCATGGTGTTCACTACCCTTCATTTGGTGTTCACTACCCTTGGCGTAGTGTTCACTACCCCCGGCGAGGTGTTCACTACCCTTGGCATAGTGTTCACTACCCTTCACATGGTTTTCACTACCTATGGCGTCATGTTCACTACCCTTGGCGTGTTGTTCACTACCCTTGGCGTAATGTTCACTACCCTTGGCGTGGTGTTCACAACCCTTCACATGGTTTTCACAACCCTTTGTGTGGTGCTCACTACCCTTGGCGTGGTGTTCACTACCCTTGGTGTGTTGTTCACAATCCTTAGCATAGTGTTCACTATCCTTGGCGTGGGGTTCACTATCCTTAGCGTAGTGTTCACTATCCTTGGCGTGGTGTTCACTATCCTTAGCGTGGTGTTCACTACCCTTAGTGTGGTGTTCACTATCCTTTAGCGTAGTGTTCACTATCCTTGGCGTGGTGTTCACTATCCTTGGTGTGGTGTTCACTATCCTTGGCGTGGTGTTCACTATCCTTGGTGTGAAGTTCACTATCCTTGGCGTGGTGTTCACTATCCTTGGCGTTGCGTTCACTTCCCTTGGTGTGGTGTTCACTATCCTTCGCGTGGTGTTCACTATCCTTGGCGTTGCGTTCACTTCCCTTGGTGTGGTGTTCACTATCCTTCGCGTGGTGTTCGCTATCCTTGGTGTGGAGTTCACTATCCTTAGCGTGGTGTTCACTGTCCTTGGCGTGGTGTTCAATATACTTAGCGTGGTGCTCACTATCCTTGTAGTGGTGTTCACTGAACTTGACGTGGTGTTCACTATCCTTGGAGTGGTGTTCAATATCCTTGGCGTGGTGTTCACTGAACTAGGCGCGGTGTTCACTATCCTTGGCGTGGTGTTCACTATCTTTTGCGTGGTGTTCACTATCCTTGGCGTGGTATTCACTATCCTTGGCGTTGTGTTCACTACCCTTGGTGTGGTGCTCACTATCCTTAGCGTAGTATTCACTATCCTTAGCGTGGTGTTCACTATCCTTGGCGTGGTGTTCACTATCCTTGTGTGGTGTTCACTATCCTTAGCGTGGTCATCACTATCCTTGGCGTGGTATTCACTATCCTTGGCGTGGTGTTCACTAACCTTGGCGTGGTGTTCACTGAACTTGCCCGAAACGCTACGCGTACTATCCTTGGCGTGGTGTTCAATGAACTAGGCGTGGTGTTCACTATCCTTAGCGTGGTGTTCACTATCCTTAACGTGCTGTTCACTATCCTTGGCGTGGTGTTCACTATCCTTAACGTGGTGTTCACTATCCTTAACGTGGTGTTCACTAAACTTTTGGTGGTGTTCACTATCCTTAGCGTAGTGTTCACTATCCTTGGCGTGGTGTTCACTACCATTAACGTGGTGTTCACTATCAAAGGCGTGGTGTTCACTATCCTTGGCGTGGTGTTCACTATCCTTGGCGTGGTGTTCACTACCATTAACGTGGTGTTCACTATCCTTGGCGTGGTGTTCACTATCCTTGTGTGGTATTCACTATCCTTAACATGGTGTTCACTATCCTTGGCGTGGTGTTCACTATCCTTGGCGTGGTGTTCACTAACCTTTTGGTGGTGTTCACTATCCTTAGCGTAGGGTTCACTATCCTTGGCGTGGTGTTCACTACCATTAACGTGGTGTTCACTATCCTTGGAGTGGTGTTCACTATCTTTGGCGTGGTGTTCACTGAACTAGGCGTGGCGTTCACTATCCTTAGCATGGTGTTCACTCTCCTTGGCATGGTGTTTACTATCCATGGCGTGGTGTTCACTATCCTTGGCGTGGTGTTCACTTCCCTTAGCGTAGTGTTCACTATCTTTAGTGTGGTGCTCACTATCCTTTGCGTGGTTTTCACTGAACTTGACGTGGTGTTCACTACCCTTGGCGTGGTGTTCACTACCCTTGACGTGGTGTTCACTACCCTTGGCGTGGTGTTCACTATCCATGGCGTGGTGTTCACTACCCTTGGAGTAGTGTTCACTATCCTTAGCGTAGTGTTCACTATCCTTGGCGTGGTGTTCACAATCTTTGGCGTGGTGTTCACTACCCGTGGTATGGTGTTCACTATCCTTAGCGTAGTGTTCACTATCCTTGGCGTGGTGTTCACTACCCTTGGTGTGGTGTTCACTATCCTTAGCGTAGTGTTCACTATCCTTGGCGTGGTGTTCACAATCTTTGGCGTGGTGTTCACTACCCTTGGCGTGGTGTTCACTACCCTCGACGTGGTGTTCACTACCCTTGGCATGGTGATCACTACCCTTGGCATGGTGTTCACTACCCTTCGCCTGGTGTTCACTACACTTGGCGTTGTGTTCACGACCCTTGGCGTGGTGTTCATTACCCGTGACGTGGTGTTAACTACCCTTGGCATGGTGTTCACTTCCCTTTGCATGGTGTTCACTACCCTTGGCGTGGTGTTCACAACCCTCTGCGTGGTGTTCACTACCCTTGGCATGGTGTTCACTACCCTTCGACTGATGTTCACTACCCTTAGCGAGGTGTTCACTACCCATGATTTGGTGTTCACTACCCATGGCGTGGTGTTCACTACCCCTGGCGTGGTGTTCACTACCCTTGGCATGGTGTTCACTACCCTTGGCATAGTGTTCACTACCCTTTGCATGGTTTTCACTACCCTTGATGTGGTGTTCACTACCCTTGGCGTGGTGTTAACTACCTTTTTTGTGGTGTTTACTACCCTTGGCGTGGTGTTCACTACCCTTGACGTGGTGTTCACTACCCTTGGTGTGGTGTTCATTACCCTTGGCGTGGTATTCACTACCCTTGGCATGGTGTTCACTACCCTTGACGTGGTGTTCACTACCCTTGGTGTACTGTTCAGTACCCTTTGCGTGGAGTTCACTACCCTTAGCGTGGTGTTCACTACCCATGGCGTGGTGTTCACTACCCTTGGCATGTTGTTCACTACCCTTGACGTGGTGTTTCCTTCCCTTAGCACGGTGTTCCCATCCCATGGCGTGGTGTTCACCACCCTTGACGATATGTTCACTACCCTTTGCGTGGTGTTCACTACCCTTGGCGTGGTGTTCCCTACTTTTGACGTGGTGTTCACTACCCTTTGCGTGGTGTTCACTACCCTTGACGTGGTGTTCACTACCCTTGGTGTGGTGTTCATTACCCTTGGCGTGGTGTTCACTACCCTTGGCATGGTGTTCACTACCCTTGACGTGGTGTTCACTACCCTTGGTGTAGTGTTCAGTACCCTTTGCGTGGTGTTCACATCCCATGGCGTGGTGTTCACTACCCTTGACGTCATGTTCACTACCCTTTGCGTGGTGTTCGCTACCCTTAGCGTGGTGTTCCCTACTTTTGAAGTGGTGTTCACTACCCTTTGCGTGGTGTTCACTATCCTTGACGTGGTGTTCACTACCCTTGGCGTGGTGTTCACTACTCTTGACATGGTGTTCACTACCCTTGAAGTGGTGTTCACTACCCTTTGTGTGGTGTTCACTCCCTTTAGCGTGGTGTTCACTACCCTTAGCGTGGTGTTCACTACCTTTGGCGTGGAGTTCACTACACTTGGCGTGGTGTTCACTACCCTTAACGTGGTGTTCACTACCCTTGAAGTCATGTTCACTACCCTTAGCGTGGTGTTCACTAGCCTTGGCGTGGTGTTCACTTCCCATGGCTTGGTGTTTACTACCCATGGCTTGGTGTTCACTACCATTGGCATAGTGTTCACTTCCCTTGGCATGGTGTTCACTACCCTTAGCGTGGTGTTCACTACCCTTGGCGAGGTGTTCACTACCCTTGGCGTGGTCTTCACTACCCTTGGCGTGGTGTTCACTACCATTGGCAAGGTGTTCACTACCCTTGGCATGGTGTTCACTACCCTTGGCGTGGTGTTCACGACCCCTAGCGTGGTGTTCACTACACTTCACGTGGTGTTCACTACCCTGGGCGTGGTGTTCACTTCCCTTGGCTTGGTATTCACTACCCTTAACGTGGTATTCACTGAACGTTGCGTGGTGTTCACTGAACTTGGCGTGGTGTTCACTACCCTTGACATGGTTTTCACTACCCATGGTGTAGTGCTCACTACCTTTGGCGTGGTGTTCACTACCATTGGCGTAATGTTCACTACTCTTGGCGTGGTGTTCACTTCCCTTAGCGTGGTGTTCACTACCCATGACGTGGAGTTCACTACTCTTAGCGTGGTGTTCACAACCCTTCGTGTGGTGTTCACTACCCTTGGCGTGGTGTTCACTACCCTTAACGTGGTGTTCACTACCCTTGGCGTGGTTTTCACTACCATTGGCGTGGTGTTCACTACCCTTAGCATCGTGTTCATTACCCATGGCGTGGTGTTCACTAACCTTGGCGTGGTGTTCACTACTCTTGGCGTGGTGTTCACTACCCTTCATTTGGTATTCACTACCCTTATCGTGGTGTTCACTAACCCTGCCGAGGTGTTCACTACCCTTGGAATAGTGTTCACTTCCCTTGGCATAGTGTTCACTACCCTTGGCGTGGGGTTCATTACTCTTGGCTTGGTGTTCACTACCCTTGGCATGGTGTTCACTACCCTTCATTTGGTGTTCACTACCCTTGGCGTGGTGTTCACTACCCCTAGCGAGGTGTTCACTACTTTTGGCATAGTGTTCACTACCCATGGCATAGTGTTCACTTCCCTTGGCATGGTGTTCACTACCCTTTGCATGGTTTTCACTAACCTTGACGTGGTGTTCACTACCCTTGGCGTTGTGTTCACTTCCCATTGCATGGTGTTCACTACCCATGGCGTCGTGTTCACTACCCTTGGCGTAGTGTTGACTACCCTTGGCGTTATGTTCACTACCCTTGGCGTGGTGTTCACTACCTTTGGCTTGGTGTTCACTACCATTGGCTTGATGTTCACTACCCTTGGCGTAATGTTCACTACCCTTGGCGTGGTCTTCACTACCCTTTGCGTGGTGTTCACTACCCCTGGCGTGGTGTTCACCACCCATGGCGTGGTGTTCACTACCTTTGGCTTAGTGTTCACTACTATTCGCATGGTGTTCATTACCCTTGGAATGGTGTTCACTACCCTTGGCGATGTGTTCACTACCCCTGTTGTGGTGTTCACTACCCTTAACGTGGTGTTCACTACCCTTCACATCATGTTCACTACCCTTGGCGTGGTGTTCACTACCCATGGCATGGAGTTCACTAACCTTGGTGTGGTGTTCATCACTCTTGGCGTGGTGTTCACTGCCCTTGGCGTGATGGTCGCTTCCCATGGCTTGGTGTTCGCTACCAATGGCGTGCTGTTCACAACCCTTGGCGTGGTGTTCACTACCCTTGGCGTCATGTTCACCACCCTTGGCGTGGTGTTCACTACCCTTGGCTTGGTGTTCACTACCCTTGGCTTGGTGTTCACTACTATTGTCATGGTGTTCACTAGCCTTGGCATGGTGTTCACTACCCTTAGCGTGGTGTTCACTACCCTTTGCGTGGTGTTTACTACCCTTAGCGTGGTGTTCACTACCATTGCCAATGTGTTCACTACCCTTGGCATGGTGTTCACTACCCTTGGGGTGGTGTTCACGACCCCTGGCGTGGTGTTCACGACCCCTGGCGTGGTGTTCACTACCCTGTGCGTTGTGTTCACTACCCTTGGCGTGGTGTTCAATACCCTTGGCGTGGTATTCACTGATCGTGGCGTGATGTTCACTTCCCTTGGCGTAATTTTCACTACTCTTGGCGTGGTGTTCACTTCCCTTGGTGTGGTGTTCACTACTCATGACGTGGTGTTCACTACTCTTAGCGTGGTGTTCACTACCCTTCGTGTGGTGTTCACTACCCTTGACGTGGTGTTCACTACCCCTAACTTAGTGTTCACTACCCTTAGTGTGGTGTTCACTACCCTTAGCATGGTGTTCACTACCCTTAGCGTGTTGATCTCTACCCATGGCGTTATGTTCACTATCCTTGGCGTGGTGTTCACTACCCTTTGCATCGTATTCACTACCCTTGACGTGGTGTTCACTACATTTGGCGTGGGGTTCATTACCCTTGGCATGGTGTTCACTTCCCTTTGCATGGTGTTCACTATCCTTGGCTTGGTATTTACTAACCTTGGCGTGGTGTTCACTACCCTTGGCATGGTGTTCACTACCCTTCATTTGGTGTTCACTACCCTTGGCGTGGTGTTCACTACCCCCGGCGAGGTGTTCACTACCCTTGGCATAGTGTTCACTACCCTTCACATGGTTTTCACTACCTATGGCGTCATGTTCACTACCCTTGGCGTGTTGTTCACTACCCTTGGCGTAATGTTCACTACCCTTGGCGTGGTGTTCACAACCCTTCACATGGTTTTCACAACCCTTTGTGTGGTGCTCACTACCCTTGGCGTGGTGTTCACTACCCTTGGTGTGTTGTTCACAATCCTTAGCATAGTGTTCACTATCCTTGGCGTGGGGTTCACTATCCTTAGCGTAGTGTTCACTATCCTTGGCGTGGTGTTCACTATCCTTAGCGTGGTGTTCACTACCCTTAGTGTGGTGTTCACTATCCTTTAGCGTAGTGTTCACTATCCTTGGCGTGGTGTTCACTATCCTTGGTGTGGTGTTCACTATCCTTGGCGTGGTGTTCACTATCCTTGGTGTGAAGTTCACTATCCTTGGCGTGGTGTTCACTATCCTTGGCGTTGCGTTCACTTCCCTTGGTGTGGTGTTCACTATCCTTCGCGTGGTGTTCACTATCCTTGGCGTTGCGTGCACTTCCCTTGGTGTGGTGTTCACTATCCTTCGCGTGGTGTTCGCTATCCTTGGTGTGGAGTTCACTATCCTTAGCGTGGTGTTCACTGTCCTTGGCGTGGTGTTCAATATACTTAGCGTGGTGCTCACTATCCTTGTAGTGGTGTTCACTGAACTTGACGTGGTGTTCACTATCCTTGGAGTGGTGTTCAATATCCTTGGCGTGGTGTTCACTGAACTAGGCGCGGTGTTCACTATCCTTGGCGTGGTGTTCACTATCTTTTGCGTGGTGTTCACTATCCTTGGCGTGGTATTCACTATCCTTGGCGTTGTGTTCACTACCCTTGGTGTGGTGCTCACTATCCTTAGCGTAGTATTCACTATCCTTGGCGTGGTGTTCACTATCCTTGGCGTGGTGTTCACTATCCTTGTGTGGTGTTCACTATCCTTAGCGTGGTCATCACTCTCCTTGGCGTGGTATTCACTATCCTTGGCGTGGTGTTCACTAACCTTGGCGTGGTGTTCACTGAACTTGCCCGAAACGCTACGTGTACTATCCTTGGCGTGGTGTTCAATGAACTAGGCGTGGTGTTCACTATCCTTAGCGTGGTGTTCACTATCCTTAACGTGCTGTTCACTATCCTTGGCGTGGTGTTCACTATCCTTAACGTGGTGTTCACTAAACTTTTGGTGGTGTTCACTATCCTTAGCGTAGTGTTCACTATTCTTGGCGTGGTGTTCACTACCATTAACGTGGTGTTCACTACCATTAACGTGGTGTTCACTATCAAAGGCGTGGTGTTCACTATCCTTGGCGTGGTGTTCACTATCCTTGGCGTGGTGTTCACTACCATTAACGTGGTGTTCACTATCCTTGGCGTGGTGTTCACTATCCTTGTGTGGTATTCACTATCCTTAACATGGTGTTCACTATCCTTGGCGTGGTGTTCACTAACCTTTTGGTGGTGTTCACTATCCTTAGCGTAGGGTTCACTATCCTTGGCGTGGTGTTCACTACCATTAACGTGGTGTTCACTATCCTTGGAGTGGTGTTCACTATCCTTGGCGTGGTGTTCACTGAACTAGGCGTGGCGTTCACTATCCTTAGCATGGTGTTCACTCTCCTTGGCATGGTGTTTACTATCCATGGCGTGGTGTTCACTATCCTTGGCGTGGTGTTCACTTCCCTTAGCGTAGTGTTCACTATCTTTAGTGTGGTGCTCACTATCCTTTGCGTGGTTTTCACTGAACTTGACGTGGTGTTCACTGAACTTGGCGTGGTGTTCAAAACCCTTGCCTTGGTATTCACTACCCTTGGCGTGGTGTTCACTACCCTTAGCGTGATATTAACTGAACTTGCCGTGGTGTTCACTACCCTTCGCGTGGTGTTCACAACCCTTGGCGTGGTGATCAATACCCTTGGCATTTTCTTCACTATAATTGACGTGGTGTTCACTATTCTTGCCGGCATGTTTACTACCCTTCGCGTGGTGTTCACTACCCTTAACGTGGTGTTCACTGCCCTAGGCGTGGTGTTCACTACCCTTGGCGTGGAGTTCACTACACATGGCGTGGAGTTCACTAACCTTGGCGTGGTGTTCACCACCCTTGGCGTGGTGTTCACTGCCCTTGGCGTGATGTTCAGTACCTATGGCATGGTGTTCACTACCCATAGCGTCATGTTCACTATCATTGGCGTCGTGGTCACTACCCTTTGGCTTGGTGTTCACTACCATTGGCATGGTGTTCACTACCCTTGGCATGGTGTTCACTACCCTTGGCGTGGTGTTCACTACCCTTGGCGTGGTATTCACTACCCTTGGCGTGGTGTTTACTACACATGGCGTGGTGTTCACTACCCCTAACGGGGTGTTCACTACCCGTGGCGTAGTGTTCCCTACCCTTAGCGTGGTATTCACAACCCTTGGCGTGGTGTTCACTACGCTTGGCGTGGTGTTCACTAACCTTGGTGTGGTGTTCACTACCCTTTGCGTGGTATTCACTAAACGTTGCGTGGTGTTCACTGAACATGGCGTGGTGTTCACTATCCTTGCCGTTGTGTTCACTACATTTGGTTTGGTGTTCACTGAACTTAATGTTGGTTACTATCCCTAACGTGATGTTCACTATCCCTGGCGTGGTGTTCACTGAAAATGGCGTGGTGTTCACTATTCTTGGAGTGGTGTTCACTCTCCTTGGCGTGGTGTTTACTATCCATGGCGTGGTGTTCACTATCCTTGGCGTGGTGTTCACTTCCCTTAGCGTGGTATTCACTATCTTTAGTGTGGTACTCACTATCCTTTGCGTGGTGTTCATTGAACTTGGCGTGGATTTCACTATCTTTAGTGTGGTTCTCACTATCCTTTGCGTGGTGTTCACTGAACTTGACGTGGTGTTCACTGAACTTGGCGTGCTGTTCACAACACTTGCCTTGGTATTCACTACCCTTGGCGTGGTGTTCACTACCCTTAGCGTGATGTTCACTGAACTTGCTGTGGTGTTCACTACCCTTCGTGTGGTGTTCACAACCCTTGGCGTGGTGATAACTACCCTTGGCATTTTCTTCACTACCCTTGACGTGGTGTTCACTAATCTTGCCGTCATGTTTACTACCCTTCGCGTGGTGTTCACTACCCTTAACGTGGTGTTCACTGCCCTGAACGTGGTCTTCACTACCCATGACGTCATGTTCACCACATTTGGCGTGGAGTTCACTACACTTGGCGTGGAGTTCACTAACCTTGGCGCGGTGTTCACCACCCTTGGCGTGGTGTTCACTGCCCTTGGCGTGGTGTTCACTACCTATGGCATGGTGTTCACAACCCATGGCGTGGTGTTCACTACCCTTGGTGTGTTGTTCACAATCCTTAGCATAGTGTTCACTATCCTTGGCGTGGGGTTCACTATCCTTAGCGTAGTGTTCACTATCCTTGGCGTGGTGTTCACTATCCTTGGCGTGGTGTTCACTACCCTTAGTGTGGTGTTCACTATCATTTAGCGTAGTGTTCACTATTCTTGGCGTGGTGTTCACTATCCTTGGTGTGGTGTTCACTATCCTTGGCGTGGTGTTCACTATCCTTGGTGTGAAGTTCACTATCCTTGGCGTGGTGTTCACTATCCTTGGCGTTGCGTTCACTTCCCTTGGTGTGGTGTTCACTATCCTTCGCGTGGTGTTCACTATCCTTGGCGTTGCGTTCACTTCCCTTGGTGTGGTGTTCACTATCCTTCGCGTGGTGTTCACTATCCTTGGTGTGGAGTTCACTATCCTTAGCGTGGTGTTCACTGTCCTTGGCGTGGTGTTCAATATACTTAGCGTGGTGCTCACTATCCTTGTAGTGGTGTTCACTGAACTTG
The DNA here is from genome assembly GCF_040958095.1 of Procambarus clarkii. Taxonomy (NCBI): domain Eukaryota; kingdom Metazoa; phylum Arthropoda; class Malacostraca; order Decapoda; family Cambaridae; genus Procambarus; species Procambarus clarkii. The sequence continues at coordinate 16,073,073 of NC_091240.1, read as the reverse complement.
ACGTGGTGTTCACTATCCTTGGAGTGGTGTTCAATATCCTTGGCGTGGTGTTCACTGAACTAGGCGCGGTGTTCACTATCCTTGGCGTGGTGTTCACTATATTTTGCGTGGTGTTCACTATCCTTTACGTGGTATTCACTATCCTTGGCGTTGTGTTCACTACCCTTGGTGTGGTGCTCACTATCCTTAGCGTAGTATTCACTATCCTTGGCGTGGTGTTCACTATCCTTGGCGTGGTGTTCACTATCCTTGTGTGGTGTTCACTATCCTTAGCGTGGTCATCACTATCCTTGGCGTGGTATTCACTATCCATGGCGTGGTGTTCACTAACCTTGGCGTGGTGTTCACTGAACTTGCCCGAAACGCTGCGCGTACTAGTGGCTGTACAAGAATGTAATAACTCTTGTATATATCTCAAAAAAAAAAAAAAAAAAAAAAAAAAAAAAAAAATGGCGTGGTGTTCACTATCCTTGGAGTGGTGTTCACTATTCTTTACGTGGTGTTCAATGAACAAGGCGTGGTGTTCACTATCCTTAGCGTGGTGTTCACTATCCTTAACGTGCTGTTCACTATCCTTGGCGTGGTGTTCACTATCCTTAACGTGGTGTTCACTAAACTTTTGGTGGTGTTCACTATCCTTAGCGTAGTGTTCACTATCCTTGGCGTGGTGTTCACTACCATTAACGTGGTGTTCACTATCAAAGGCGTGGTGTTCACTATCCTTGGCGTGGTGTTCACTATCCTTGGCGTGGTGTTCACTATCCTTGGCGTGGTGTTCACTAACCTTTTGGTGGTGTTCACTATCCTTAGCGTAGGGTTCACTATCATTGGCGTGGTGTTCACTACCATTAACGTGGTGTTCACTATCCTTGGAGTGGTGTTCACTATCCTTGGCGTGGTGTTCACTGAACTAGGCGTGGCGTTCACTATCCTTACTTAGCATGGTGTTCACTCTCCTTGGCATGGTGTTTACTATCCATGGCGTGGTGTTCACTATCCTTGGCGTGGTGTTCACTTCCCTTAGCGTAGTGTTCACTATCTTTAGTGTGGTGCTCACTATCCTTTGCGTGGTTTTCTCTGAACTTGACGTGGTGTTCACTGAACTTGGCGTGGTGCTCAAAACCCTTGCCTTGGTATTCACTACCCTTGGCGTGGTGTTCACTACCCTTAGCGTGATGTTAACTGAACTTGCCGTGGTGTTCACTACCCTTCGCGTGGTGTTCACAACCCTTGGCGTGGTGATCAATACCCTTGGCATTTTCTTCACTACAATTGACGTGGTGTTCACTATTCTTGCCGGCATGTTTACTACCCTTCGCGTGGTGTTCACTACCCTTAACGTGGTGTTCACTGCCCTAGGCGTGGTGTTCACTACCCTTGGCGTGGAGTTCACTACACATGGCGTGGAGTTCACTAACCTTGGCGTGGTGTTCACCACCCTTGGCGTGGTGTTCACTGCCCTTGGCGTGATGTTCAGTACCTATGGCATGGTGTTCACTACCCATAGCGTCATGTTCACTATCATTGGCGTCGTGGTCACTACCTTGGTCACTACGTGGTCATTGGGCTTGGTGTTCACTACTTATCGCTTGGTGTTCACTACCATTGGCATGGTGTTCACTACCCTTGGCATGGTGTTCTCTACCCTTAGCGTGGTGTTCACTACCCTTGGCGTGGTGTTCACTACCCTTGGCGTGGTGTTCACTACACATGGCGTGGTGTTCACTACCCCTAACGGGGTGTTCACTACCCTTGGCGTAGTGTTCCCTACCCTTAGCGTGGTATTCACAACCCTTGGCGTGGTGTTCACTACCCTTGGCGTGGTGTTCACTAACCTTGGTGTGGTGTTCACTACCCTTTGCGTGGTATTCACTAAACGTTGCGTGGTGTTCACTGAACATGGCGTGGTGTTCACTATCCTTGCCGTTGTGTTCACTACATTTGGTTTGGTTCACTGAACTTAATGTTGGTTACTATCCCTAACGTGATGTTCACTATCCCTGGCGTGGTGTTCACTGAACTTGGCGTGGTGTTCACTATCCTTGGAGTGGTGTTCACTATCCTTGGCGTGGTGTTCACTGAACTAGGCGTGGTGTTCACTATCCTTAGCATGGTGTTCACTCTCCTTGGCGTGGTGTTTACTATCCATGGCGTGGTGTTCACTATCCTTGGCGTGGTGTTCACTTCCCTTAGCGTGGTATTCACTATCTTTAGTGTGGTACTCACTATCCTTTGCGTGGTGTTCATTGAACTTGGCGTGGTGTTCACTATCTTTAGTGTGGTTCTCACTATCCTTTGCGTGGTGTTCACTGAACTTGACGTGGTGTGCACTGAACTTGGCGTGCTGTTCACAACACTTGCCTTGGTATTCACTACCCTTGTCGTGGTGTTCACTACCCTTAGCGTGATGTTCACTGAACTTGTTGTGGTGTTCACTACCCTTCGTGTGGTGTTCACAACCCTTGGCGTGGTGATAACTACCCTTGGCATTTTCTTCACTACCCTTGACGTGGTGTTCACTAATCTTGCCGTCATGTTTAATACCTTTCGCGTGGTGTTCACTACCCTTAACGTGGTGTTCACTGCCCTTAACGTGGTCTTCACTACCCATGACGTCATGTTCACCACCCTTGGCGTGGAGTTCACTACACTTGGCGTGGAGTTCACTAACCTTGGCGCGGTGTTCACCACCCTTGGCGTGGTGTTCACTGCCCTTGGCGTGGTGTTCACTACCTATGGCATGGTGTTCACTACCCATGGCGTGGTGTTCACTACCCTTGGCGTGGTGTTCACTACTTTTGGCGTCATGTTCACTACCCTTGGCGTGGTGTTCACTACACTTGGCTTAGTGTTCACTACCCATCGCTTGGTGGTCACTACCATTGGCATGGTGTTCACTACCCTTGGCATGGAGTTCACTACCCTTAGCGTGGTGTTCACTACCCTTGGCGGGGTGTTCACTACCCTTGGCGTGGTGTTCACTACCCCTGGAGTGGTGTTCACTACCCTTTACGTGGTGTTCACTACCCTTGGCATGGTGTTCACTACCCTTGGCGTGGTGTTCACTACCCTTGGCGTGGTGTTCACTACCCTTGGCGTAGTGTTCCCAACCCTTAGCGTGGTATTCACTACCCTTAACGTGGTGTTCACTACACATGGCGTGGTGTTCACTACCCCTGGCGGGGTGTTCATTACCCTTGGCGTGGTGTTCACTACCCCTGGAGTGGTGTTCACTACCCTTTACGTGGTGTTCACTACCCTTGGCATGGTGTTCACTACCCGTGGCGTGGTGTTCACTACCCTTGGCGTGGTGTTCACTACCCTTGGCGTAGTGTTCCCTACCCTTAGCGTGGTATTCACTACCCTTGGCGTGGTGTTCACTACCCTTGGTGTGGTGTTCACTACCCTTTGCGTGGAATTCACTAAACGTTGCGTGGTGTTCACTGAACATGGCGTGGTGTTCACTACCCTTGGCGTTGTGTTCACTACATTTGGTTTGGTGTTCACTAAACTTAATGGTGTTTACTATCTTAACGTGGTGTTCACTATCCTTAGCATGGTGTTCACTACCCTGAGAATGTTTTTCACTACCCTTGGTGTGGTGCTCACTACCCTTGGCGTTGTGTTCACTACCCTTGGCTTTATGTTCACTACCTTAGGCGCGGTGTTCACTATCCTTTGCGTTGTGTTCACTACCCTTGGCGTGGTGTTCACTAACCTTGGCATGGTGTTTACTCCCCTGGGCGTGGTGTTCACTACCTTTGGCGAGGTGTTCACTATCCTTAGCACTGTGTTCATTACCCTTGGCGTTATGTTCACTACCTTTGGATTGGTGTTTTCTCCCCTTGGCGTGGTGTTCCCTACCCTTAGCATGGTGTTCACTTCCCATGGCGTGGTGTTCACTACCCTTGGCGTGGTGTTCCCTACTCTTGACGTGGTGTTCACTACCCTTTGCCTGGTGTTCACTACCCTTAGCGTGGTGTTCACTACCCTTGGCGTGGTGTTCACTACCCTTGACATGGTGTTTACTACCCTTGAAGTGGTGTTCACTACCCTTTGTGTGGTGTTCACTCCCCTTGGCGCGGTGTTCACTACCCTTAGCGTGGTGTTCACTACCTTTGGCGTAGTGTTCACTACACTTGGCGTGGTGTTCACTACCTTTAACGTTGCATTCACTACCCTTGACGTCATGTTCACTACCCTTGGCGTGGTGTTCACTACGCTTGGCGTGGTGTTCACTTCCCACGGCATGGTGTTCACTACCCATGGCGTGGTGAACACTTCCCTTGACGTGGTGTTCACAACCCTTGGCTTGGTGTTTACTACCAATGGCATGGTGTTCACTATCCCTATCGTGGTGTTCACTACCTTTAACGTGGTGTTCACTACCCTTGGCTTGGTGTTTACTACCAATGGCATGGTGTTCACTATCCCTAGCGTGGTGTTCACTACCTTTAACGTGGTGTTCACTACCCTTGGCGTGGTCTTCACTACCCTTGGCGTGGTGTTCACTACCATTGGCAAGGTGTTCAGTACCCTTCGCATAGTGTTCACTACCCTTGGCGTGGTGTTCACGACCCCTGGCGTGGTTTTCACTACTCTTGACGTGGTGTTCACCTCCCTGGGCGTGGTGTTCACTACCCTTGGCGTGGTGTTCACTCCCCTTGGCGTGGTATTCACTGAACGTGGCGTGTTGTTCACTGAACTTGGCGTGGTGTTTACTACCCTTGACATGGTGTTCACTACTTTTGCTGTAGTGCTCACTACCTTTGGCGTGGTGTTCATTACCCTTGGCGTGGTGTTCATTACCCTTGGCGTGGTATTCACTGAACGTGGCGTGGTGTTCACTGAACTTGGCGTGGTGTTCACTATTCTTGACATGGTTTTCACTACCTTTGCTGTAGTGCTCACTACCTTTGGCGTGTTCACTACCCTTGGCGTGGTGTTCACTACCCTTGGCGTAATGTTCACTACTCCTGGCGTGGTGTTCACTTCCCTTGGCGTGGTATTCACTACCCATGGGATAGTGTTCACTACTCTTAGCGTGGTGTTCACTACATTTCGTGTGGTGTTCACTACCCTTGGCGTGGTGTTCACTACCCTTAACGTGGTGTTCACTACCCTTGACGTGGTTTTCACTACCCTTCGCATGGTGTTCACTACCCTTGGCGTCGTGTTCACTATCTATGGCGAGGTGTTCACTAACCTTGGCGTGGTGTTCACTACTCTTGGCGTGGTGTTCACTACCCTTCATTTGGTATTCACTACCCTTATCGTTGTGATCACTACCCCTGGCGAGGTGTTCACTGCTCTTGGCATAGTGTTCACTACCCTTGGCATAGTGTTCACTACCCTTGACGTGGTGATCACTAACCTTGGCGTGGGGCACATTACCCTTGGCGTGGTGTTCACTAGCCTTGGCATGGTGTTCACTTCCCTTTGCATAGCGTTCACTACCCTTGGCTTGGTATTTACTAACCTTGGCATGGTGTTCACTACCCTTCAATTGGTGTTCACTGCCTTTGGCTTGGTGTTCACTACCCCTGGCGAGGTTTTCACTAACCTTGACGTGGTGTTCACTACCCTTGGCGAGGTGTTCACTACCCATGGCATGGTGTTCGCTACCCATTACGTGGTGTTCACTACCCTTGGCGTGGTGTTCACTACCCTTGGCGTTATGTTCACTACCCTTAACGTGGTGTTCACTACCTTTGGTTTGGTGTTCACAACCATTGGCATGATGTTCACTACCCTTAGCGTGATGTTCACTACCCTTGATGTGGTCTTCACTACCCTTTGCGTGGTGTTCACTACCTCTGGCGTGGAGTTCACCACCCTTGGCGTGGTGTTCACTACCTTTGTCTTGGTGTTCACTACTATTCGCATGGTGTTCACTACCCGTGGCATGGTGTTCACTACCCTTGGCGATGTGTTTAGTACCCTTGGCGTGGTGTTCACTACCCTTAACGTGGTGTTCACTACCCATCACGTCATGTTCACCACCCTTGGCGTGGTGTTCGCTACCCTTGGCGTGGTATTCACTACCTTTGGCGTCATGCTCACTACCCTTGGCTTGGTTTTCACTACCCATTACTTGGTGTTCACTACCATTGGCATGGTGTTCACTACCCTTGGCAAGGTGTTCACTACCTTAAGCGTGGTGTTCACTACCCTTGGCGTGGTCTTCACTACCCCTAGCGTGGTGTTCACTACCATTGGCAAGGTGTTCACTACCCTTAGCATGGTGTTCACTACCCTTGATGTGGTGTTCACTACCATGGGCGTGGTGTTCATTACCCTTGGCGTGGTGTTCACTACCCATGGCGTGGTATTCACTGAACGTGGCGTGGTGTTCACTGAACTTGGCGTGGAGGTCACTACCCTTCACATGGTTTTCACTACCCATGGCGTGGTGCTCACTACCCTTGGCGTGGTGTTCACTACTCTTGGCGTAATGTTCACTACACTTGGCGTGGTGTTCACTTCCCTTGGTTTGGTGTTCACTACCCATGACGTGGTGTTCACTATTCTTAGCGTGGTGTTCACTACCCTTCGTGTGGTGTTCACTACCCTTGGCGTGGTGATTGCTACCCTTAACGTGGTGCCCACTACCCTTAGTGTGGTGTTCACTACCCTTTATCGTGGTGTTCACTACCCTTGGCGTGGTGTTCACTACCCTTCGCGTGGTCTTTACTACCCTTATCGTGGTGTTCACTACCATTGGCAAGGTGTTCACTACCCTAGGCATGGTGTTCACTACCCTTAGGGTGGTGTTCACGATCCCTGGCGTGGTGTTCACTACCCTTGATGTGGTGATCACTACCCTGCGCGTGGTGTTCACTACCCTTGGCATGGTGTTTACTACCCTTAGCATAGTGTTCACTTCCCTTGGCATGGTGTTCACTACCCTTAGCATGGTTTTCACTAACCTTGACGTGGTGTTCACTACCCTTGACGTGTTCACTACCCTTTGTGTAGTGTTCACTACCCTTTGTGTAGTGTTCACTACCCTTGGTGTGGTGTTCACTACCCTTGACGTGGTGTTCACTACCCTTGGTGTGGTGTTCATTACCCTTGGCGTGGTGTTCACTACCCATAGCATGGTGTTCACTACCCTTGACGTGGTGTTCACTACTCTTAGTGTTGTGTTCAGTACCCTTCGCGTGGTCTTCACTACTCTTAACGTGGTGTTCACTACCTATTACGTGGTGTTCACTACCCATGGCCTGTTTTTCACTACCCTTGGCCTGTTGTTCACTACCCTTGGCGTGGTGTACCCTAACCTTAGCATGGTGTTCACTACCCATGGCGTGGTGTTCACTACCCTTGGCGTGGTGTTCACTACTCTTCACGTGGTGTTCACTACCCTTTGTGTCGTGTTCACTCCCCTTTGCGTGGTGTTCACTACTCTTAGCATGGTGTTCACTACCCTTGGCGTGGTGTTCACTACACTTGGCGTTGTGCTCACTACCGTTAACGTAGTGTTCACTAACCTTGACGTCATGTTCACTACTCTTGGCGTGGTGTTCACTACCCTTTGCGTGGAGATCATTACCTTGGCGTGTTGTTCCCCACCCTTGGCGTGGTGTTCACTGCCCTTGACGTGGTGTTCACTACCCATGGCATGGTGTTCACTACCAATGGCGTGGTGCTCACTACCCTTGGCGTGGTGTTCACTACCCTTAGCGTGGTGTTCACTACCCTTCGCGTTATGTTCACTACCCTTGGCGTGGTGTTCACTACCCCTGGCATGGTGTTCACTACTCTTGGCATAGTGTTCACTACCCTTGGCGTGGTGTTCACTACCTTTGGCGTGGTGTTCACTACCCTTGGCGTGGTGTTCAGTACCCTTGGCGTTGTGTTCAGTACCCTTGGTGTGGTGTTCACTACCCTTGGCGTGGTGTTTACTGAACGTGGCGTTGTGTTCAATGAACTTAGCTTGGTGTTCACTACCCTCTGGCGTTGTGTTCATTACAATTGATTTGGTGTTCACTGAACTTGGCGTGGTGTTCACTACCTCTGGCGAGGTGTTCACTACCCTTGGCATGGTATTCACTATCCTTCGCATAGTGTTCACTACCCTTGGCATGGTGTTCACTACCCTTGACGTGGTGTTCACTACCCTTGGTGTTGTGTTCAGTACCCTTCGCGTGGTCTTCACTACTCTTAGCGTGGTGTTCACTACCCATGGCAAGGTATTCACTACCCTTGGCATGTTGTTCACTACCCTTGGCGTGGTGTTCCCTACCCTTAGCATGGTGTTCACTGCAAATGGCGTAGTGATCACTACCCTTGGCGAGGTGTTCACTACCCTATGCGTGGTCTTCACTACCCCTGGCGTGGTGTTCATTACCATTCGCATGGTGTTCACTACCCTTAACATGGTGTTCACTACCGTTAACATGGTGTTCACTACTCCTAGCGTGGTGTTCACTACCCCTGGTGTGGTGTTCACTAACCTTGACATTGAGTTCACTACCCTTGGCATGGTGTTCACTACCCTTGGCATAGCGTTCACTACCCTTGGAGTGGTGTTCACTACCCTTGGCGTGGTGTTCACTACCCTTGGTGTGGTGTTCACTACCCTTGGCGTGGTGTTCACTACCCTTTGTGTAGTGTTCACTACCCTTGGTGTGGTGTTCAGTACCCTTCGCGTATTCTTCACTACCCTTAGCGAGGTGTTCACTATACCTATGGCGTGGTGTTCACTACCCTTGGCATGTTGTTCACTACCCTTGGCGTGGTGTTCCCTACCCTTAGCATGGTGTTCACTATTCATTGTGTAGTGTTCGCTACCCTTGGTGTGGTGTTCAGTACCCTTCGCGTGGTCTTCACTACCCTTGGTGTGGTGTTCACTACCCTTGACGTGGTCTTCACTACCCTTGGTGAGGTATTCATTACCCTTGGCGTGGTGTTCACTACCCTTGGCATGGTGTTCACTACCCTTGACGTGGTGTTCACTACCCTTGGTGTTGTGTTCAGTACCCTTCGCGTGGTCTCCACTACTCTTAGCGTGGTGTTCACTACCCATGGCAAGGTATTCACTACTCTTGGCATGTTGTTCACTACCCTTGGCGTGGTGTTCCCTACCCTTAGCATGGTGTTCAATATTCCTTGTGTAGTGTTCGCTACCCTTGGCGTGGTGTTCAATACCCTTGACGTGGTGTTCACTACCCATGACATGGTGTTTACTACCCTTGACGTGGTGTTCACTACCCTTTGTATCGTGTTTACTCTCCTTTGCGTAGTGTTCACTACCCTTAGCATGGTGTTCACTACCCTTTGCGTGATGTTCACTACACTTGGCGTGGTGTTCACTACCCTTAACGTGGTGTTCACTACCCTTGGCATGGTTTTCACTATCCTTGGCGTGGTGTTCACTACCCTTGGCATGGTGTTCACTACCTTTTGCTTGGTGTTCACTACCCTTGACGTGGTGTTCACTACCCTTGGCGTGGTGTTCACTACCCTTAGCGTGGTGTTCACTACCCTTGGTATGGTGTTCACTACCCTTGGTGTGGTGTTCACTATCTTTGGCGTGGTGTTTACTTCCGTTGGCATGGCGTTCACTTCCCTTTGCATGGTGTTCACTATCCTTTGCGTGGTGTTTATTATCTTTGGCATGGTGTTCACTACCCTTAATGTAGTGTTACTACCCTTGGCGTGGTGTTCATTACCCTTGGCGTGGTGTTCACTACGGTTGGCATGGTGTTCACTTCCCTTTGCATGGTGTTCACTACCCTTGGCGTGGTGTTCCCTACCCTTAGCATGGTGTTCATTACCTATGGCGTAGTGTTCACTACCCTTGGCGTGGTGTTCACTACCCTTGATGAGGTGTTCACTACCCTTGACGTGTGTTCACTACCCTTGACGTGGTGTTCACTACCATTTGTGTCGTGTTCACTCCCCTTTGCGTGGTGTTTACTTCCTTTAGCATGGTGTTCACTACTCTTGGCGTGGTGTTCACTACACTTGGCGTGGTGTTCACTACCCTTAACGTGGTGTTCACTACCCTTGACGTCATATTCACTACCCTTAACGTGGTGTTCACTACCCTTGGCGTGGAGTTCATTAACCTTGCCGTGGTGTTCCCCACCCTTGGCGTTGTGTTCACTGCTCTTGACGTGGTGTTCACTAGCCATGGCATTGTGTTCACTACCAATAGCGTGGTGCTCACTACCCTTGGCGTGGTGTTCACTACTTTTGGCGTGGTGTTCACTACCCTTGGCGTTATGTTCACTACACTTGGCGTGGTGTTCACTACCTTTGGCTTGGTGTTCACTACCATTGGCTTGATGTTCACTACCCTTAGCGTGATGTTCACTACCCTAGGCGTGGTCTTCACTACTCTTGACGTGTTGTTCATTACCATTCGCATGGTGTTCACTATTCTTAGCGTGGTGTTCACTACCCCTGGCGTGGTGTTCACTACCCTTGACGTTGTGTTCCTTACCCTGGGCGTGGTGTTCACTACCCTTGGCATGGTGTTCACTACCCTTGGCATAGCGTTCACTACCCTTGGCGTGGTGTTCACTATCCTTGGCGTGGTGTTCACTACCCTTGGCGTGGTGTTCACTACCCTTGGCGTGGTGTTCACTACCCTTGGTGTGGTGTTCTCTACCCTTGGCGTGGTGTTTACTGAACGTGGCGTTGTGTTCAATGAACTTAGCTTGGTGTTCACTACCCTCTGGCGTTGTGTTCATTACAATTGATTTGGTGTTCACTGAACTTGGCGTGGTGTTCACTACCTCTGGCGAGGTGTTCACTACCCTCTGGCGTTGTGTTCACTACCCTTGGTATAGTGTTCACTACCCTTGGCATAGTGTTCACATCCCTTGGCATGGTGTTCACTACCTTTAGCATGGTTTTCACTTACCTTGACGTGGTGTTCACTACCCTTGGCGTGGTGTTCACTACCCTTTGTGTAGTGTTCACTACCCTTGGTGTGGTGTTCAGTACCCTTCGCGTATTCTTCACTACCCTTAGCGTGGTGTTCACTATACCTATGGCGTGGTGTTCACTACCCTTGGCATGTTGTTCACTACCCTTGGCGTGGTGTTCCCTACCCTTAGCATGGTGTTCACTATTCATTGTGTAGTGTTCGCTACCCTTGGTGTGGTGTTCAGTACCCTTCGCGTGGTCTTCACTACCCTTGGTGTGGTGTTCACTACCCTTAACTTGGTCTTCACTACCCTTGGTGAGGTATTCATTACCCTTGGCGTGGTGTTCACTACCCTTGGCATGGTGTTCACTACCCTTGACGTGGTGTTCACTACCCTTGGTGTTGTGTTCAGTACCCTTCGCGTGGTCTCCACTACTCTTAGCGTGGTGTTCACTACCCATGGCAAGGTATTCACTACTCTTGGCATGTTGTTCACTACCCTTGGCGTGGTGTTCCCTACCCTTAGCATGGTGTTCACTATTCCTTGTGTAGTGTTCGCTACCCTTGGCGTGGTGTTCAATACCCTTGACGTGGTGTTCACTACCCTTAGCATGGTGTTCACTACCCTTTGCGTGATGTTCACTACACTTGGCGTGGTGTTCACTACCCTTAACGTGGTGTTCACTACCCTTGACGTCATGTTCACTACCCTTGGCGTGTTGTTCACTACCCATGGCGTGGAGTTCATTAACCTTGGCGTGGTGTTCCCCACCCTTGGCGTGGTGTTCATTGCCCATGACGTGGTGTTCACTACCAATTATGTGGTGCTCACTACCCTTGGCGTATCGTTCACTACCTTTGGCTTGGTGTTCACTACCATTGGCTTGATGTTCACTACCCTTAGCATGATGTTCACTACCCTAGGCGTGGTCTTCACTACCCCTGGCGTGATGTTCATTACCATTCGCATGGTGTTCACTACCCTTGGCATGGTGTTCACTACTCCTAGCGTGGTGTTCACTACCTTTGGCATGGTGTTAACTACCCTTGACGAAGTGTTCACTACCTTTGGCGTGGTGTTCATTACCCTTGGCGTGGTGTTCACTTCCGTTGGCATGGTGTTCACTTCCCTTTGCATGGTGTTCACTACCCTTGGCGTGGTGTTCACTTCCCTTGGCGTGGTGTTCACTACCCTTGACATTGTGTTCACTACCCTTCGACTGGTGTTCACAACCCGTGGGGTGGTGTTCATGACCCCTGGCGTGGTGTTCACTAATCTTGACGTGGTGTTTACTACCCTGGGCGTGGTGTTCACTACCCTTTGCGTAGTATTCACTGAACGTGGCGTGGTGTTCACTGAACTTGGCGTGGTGTTCACTACCCTTGACATGGTTTTCACTACCCTAGGTGTGGCGCTCACTACCCTTGGCATGGTGTTCACTACCCTTGGCGTAATGTTCACTACTCTTGGCGTGGTGTTCACTTCCCTTTGTGTGGTGTTCACTACTTTTAGCGTGGTGTTCACTACCCTTCGTGTGTTGTTCACTACCCTTGGCGTGGTGTTCACTGCCCTTGACGTGGTGTTCACTACCCCTGACATGGTGTTTACTACCCTTGACGTGGTGTTCACTACCCTTTGTATCGTGTTTACTCTCCTTTGCGTAGTGTTCACTACCCTTAGCATGGTGTTCACTACCCTTTGCGTGGTGTTCACTACACTTGACGTGGTGTTCACTACCCTTAACGTGGTGTTCACTACCCTTGACGTCATGTTCACTACCCTTGGCGTGTTGTTCACTACCCTTGGCGTGGAGTTCATTAACCTTGGCGTGGTGTTCCCCACCCTTGGCGTGGTGTTCACTGCCCATGACGTGGTGTTCACTACCCATGGCATGGTGTTCACTACCAATTGTGTGGTGCTCACTACCCTTGGCGTGGCGTTCAGTACCTTTGGCTTGGTGTTCACTACCATTGGCTTGATGTTCACTACCCTTAGCATGATGTTCACTACCCTAGGCGTGGTCTTCACTACGCCTGGCGTGATGTTCATTACCATTCGCATGGTGTTCACTACCCTTGGCATGGTTTTCACTACTCCTAGCGTGGTGTTCACTACCTTTGGCATCGTAATAACTACCCTTGACGTAGTGCTCACTACCTTTGGCGTGGTGTTCACTAACCTTGGCGTGGAGTTCATTAACCTTGGCGTGGTGTTCACTACCCTTAGCGTGGGGTTCACTACCCATGGCATGGTGTTCACTACCCATAGCGATGTGTTCACTACCCTTGGCGTGGTGTTCACTACTCTTGACGTTAAGTTCACTACCCTGGGCGTGGTGTTTACTACCATTGGCATGGTGTTCACTACCCTTGGCATAGTGTTCACTACCCTTGGCGTTGTGTTCACTATCCTTGGCGCGGTGTTCAATTACCTTGGCGTGCTGTTCACTACCCTAGGCGTGGTGTTCACTACCCTTGGTGTGGTGTTCACTACTTTTTGCGTGGTGTTCACTACCCTTTGGCGTTGTGTTCACTACCCTTGATTTGGTGTTCACTGAACTTGGCGTGGTGTTCACTATCCTTAACGTGGTGTTCACTATCCTTAGCGTGGTGTTCACTACCCTTAGCATGGTTTTCACCACCCTTGGTGTGGTTCTCACTACCTTTAGCGTGGTATTCACTACCCTTGGCGTAATGTTGACTACTCTTGGCGTGGTGTTCACTTCACTTGGCGTGGTGTTCACTACCCATGGCGTGGTGTTCACTACTCTTAGCGTGGTGTTCCCTACCTTTGGTGTGTTGTTCACTACCCTTGGCGTGGTGTTCACTACACTTTACGTGGTGTTCACTACCCTTCGGGTGGTTTTTCATTACCCTTTGCTTGGTGTTCACTTCACTTGGCGTGGTGTTCACTACCCATGGCGTGGTGTTCACTACTCTTAGCGTGGTGTTCCCTACCTTTGGTGTGTTGTTCACTACCCATGGCGTGGTGTTCACTACTCTTAGCGTGGTGTTCCCTACCTTTGGTGTGTTGTTCACTTCACTTGGCGTGGTTTTCACTATCCGTAGCATGGTGTTCACTACCCTTGGCGTTATGTTCACTACCCTTGGCGTGGTGTTCACTACCCTTGGCGTGGTGTTCACTATCCGTAGCATGGTGTTCACTACCCTTGGCGTTATGTTCACTACCCTTGGCGTGGTGTTCACTACCCTTGGCATGGTGTTCACTACCCTTGTCGTGGTGTTCACTAACCTTGGCGTGGTGTTCACTATCCGTAGCATGGTGTTCACTACCCTTGGCGTTATATTCACTACCCTTGGCGTGGTGTTCACTACCCTTGGCATGGTGTTCACTACCCTTGGCGTGGTGTTCACTACCCTTGGCATGGTGTTCACTACCCTTGGCGTGGTGTTCACTACCCTTGGCATGGTGTTCACTACCCTTGGCGTGGTGTTCACTACCCTTGGCATGGTATTCACTTCCCTTGGCATAGTGTTCATTACCCATAGCGTGGTGTTCACTACCCTATGCGTGGTGTTCACTACCTTTGGTGTGGTGTTCACTATCTTTGGCGTGGTGTTTAGTACTATGGACATGGTGTTCACTACCCTTCGCCTGGTGTTCACTATAATTGGCGTGGTGTTCACTACTCTTCCTATGGTGCTCACTACCCTTGACGTCGTGTTCACTACCCTTGGCGTGGTGTTCATTACCCATGGCGTGGTGTTCACTACCGTTGGCATGGTGTTCACTTCCCTTTGCATGTTCACTACCCTTGGCGTGGTGTTCACTTCCCTTGGCGTGGTGTTCACTACCCTTGACATTGTGTTCACTACCCTTCCACTGGTGTTCACTACCCTTGGTGTTGTGTTCACCACCCTTGGCATGGTGTTCACTACCTTTGATTTGGTGTTCACTACGTTTGGCGTGGTGTTCATTACCCTTGGCATGGTGTTCACTACCCTTGGCATGGTGTTCACTACCCTTGGCAAAGTGTTGGCAAAAATATAGCTTGAGGGTCGAATTTGGGATGTTTGGGATATTTTGAAAACTGTAAGGAGGGTTTGGGCAAAACATGATCCATCGGCTCTTCCAGTAATTGGCATATTTTCGGTATAAAATGTCTTAATTTCAAACTGCGAATACGTGCAGAGAGCCGGATTTTCGCTTCAAAATATGGATCACGGGTCGAATTTGGGATGTTTGGGATATTCTGAAAACTGCAGGGAGGGTTTAGGGAAAATGTGATCAATCGCCTCTTTCAGTACTTGGCATATTTTCATTATAAAAAGTCGTAATTTCAAACTGCGAATACGTGTAGAGAGCCAGAATTTGGCTCGAAAATATGGCTGAAGCGTTGAATTGTGGATGTTTGGGATATTTTGAAAAACTGCAGGGAGGGTTTGGGCAAAATGTGATCCATCGCAGCTTTCAGTAATTGGCATATTTTCCGTATAAAAAGTCGTAATTTCAAACTGCGAAGACGTGCAGAGAGCCAGAATTTGGCTCCAAAATATGGCTCAAGGGTCGAATTTGGGATGTTTGGGATATTTTGAAAACTGTAAGTGGGTTTCGGCAAAATGTGACCCATCGCTGCTCTCAGTAATTGGCATATTTTCGGTTTAAAAATTCATAATTTCAAACTGCAAATACGTGTAGAGAGCCAGAATTTGGCTCCAAAATATGGCTCAAGCGTTGAAGTGTGGATGTTTGGGATATTTTGAAAACTGCAGGGAGCGTTTGAGCAAAATGTGATCCATTGCCGCTTTCAGTAATTGGCATATTTTCGGTATAAAAAGTCGTAATTTCAAACTGCGAATACGTGCAAAGAGTCAGAATTTGGCTCCAAAATATGGCTCAAGCGTTGAATTGTGGATGTTTGGGATATTTTGAAAAACTGCAGGGAGGGTTTGGGCAAAATGTGACCCATCGCCGCTCTCAGTAATTGGAATATTTTCAGTAAAAAAAGTCGTAATTTCAAACTGTGAATACGTGTAGAGAGCCAGATTTTGACTCCAAAAATATGGCTCAAGCGTTGAAGTTGGGATGTTTGGGATATTTTGAACACTGCAGGGGGGGTTTGGGCAAAATGTTATCCATCGTTGCTTTCAGTAATTGGCATGTTTTCGGTATAAAGGGTCGAAATTTCAAACTGCGAATACGTGCAGAGAGCCAGAATTTTGCTCCAAAATATGGCTCAAGCGTTGAATTGTGGATGTTTGGGATATTTTGAAAACTGCAGGGAGGGTTTGGGCAAAATGTGATCCATCGCCGCTTTCAGTTTTTGGCATATTTTTGGTATAAAAAATCGTAATTTCAAACTGCGATAACGTGCAGAGAGCCAGAATTTGGCTCCAAAATATGGCTTGAGGGTCGAATTTGGGATGTTTGGGATATTTTGAAAACTGTAAGTGGGTTTGGGCAAAACGTGACCCATCGCCGCTCTCAGTAATTGGCATGTTTTCGGTATAAAGAGTCGAAATTTCAAATTGCGATTACGTGCAGAGAGCCAGAATTTTGCTCCAAAATATGGCTCAAGGGTCGAATTTGGGATGTTTGGGATATTTTGAAAACTGTAAGGAGGGTTTGGGCAAAACATGATCCATCGGCGCTTTCAGTAATTGGCATATTTTCGGTAAAAAATGTCTTAATTTCAAACTGAAAATACGTGCAGAGAGCCAGATTTTTGCTCCAAAATATGGCTTAAGGGTCTAATTTGGGATATTTTTAACACTGCAGGGGGTGTTTGGGCAAAATGTGATCCATCGCCGCTTTCAGTAATTGGCATATTTTCGGAATAAAAAGTATTAATTTCAAACTGCGAATAGGTGCTGAGAGCCAGAATTTGGCTCCAAAATATGGCTCAAGCGTCGAATTTGGGATGTTTGGGATATTTTGAAAACTGTAAGGAGGGTTCGGGCAAAACATGATCCATCGGCGCTCTCAGTAATTGGCATATTTTTGGTGTAAAATGTCCTAATTTCATACTGGGAATACGTGCAGAGAGCCAGATTTTCGCTCCAAAATATGGCTCAAGGATCGAATTTGGGATGTTTGGGATATTTTGAACACTGCAGGGGGGGTTTAGGCAAAATGTGATCCATCGCCGCTTTCAGTAATTGACATATTTTCAGTAAAAAAAAACGTAATTTCAAACTGCGAATAGGTGCTGAGAGCCAGAATTTGGCTCCAAAATATGACCTGAGGGTCGAATTTGAGATGTTTGGGGTATTTTGAAAACTGCAGGGAGGGTTTAGGGAAAACGTGATCAATCGTCTCTTTCAGTACTTGGCATATTTTCGCTATAAAAAGTAGTAATTTCAAAACTGCGAATACGTGCAGAGAGATAGAATTTGGCTCCAAAATATGGCTTGAGGGTCGAATTTGGGATGTTTGGGATATTTTGAAAACTGCAGGGGGGTTTGGGCAAAATGTGACCCATCGCTGCTCTCAGTAATTGTCGTATTTTCGGTATAAAAAGTCGTAATTTCAAACTGCGAATACGTGCTGAGAGCCAGAATTTGGCTCCAAAATATGACTCAAGCGTCGAATTTTGGATGTTTGGCGTATTTTGAAAACTGTAGGGAGTGTTTAGGCAAAATGTGATCAATCGCAGCTTTCAGGAATTGGCATATATTCGGGAAAAAAAAAAGTAATTTCAAACTGCGAATACGTGCAGATAGCCCGAATTTGGCTCCAAAATATGGCCCAAGGGTCGAATTTGGGACGTTTTGGGATATTTAGAAAACTGTTAGTGGGTTTGGGCAAAATGTGACCCATCGCCGCTCCCAGTAATTGGCATATTTTCGGTATAAAAAGTCGTAATTTCAAACTGCGAATACGCGCAAAGAGACAGAATTTTGCTCCAAAATATGGTTCAGGCGTCGAATTTTGGATGTTTGGGATATTTTGAAAACTGTAAGCTGGGTTTGGGCAAAACTTGATCCATCGGCGCTTTCAGTAATTGGCATATTTTTAGTATAAAATGTCTTAATTTCAAACTTTGAATACGTGCAGAGAGCCAGAATTTGGCTCCAAAATAATTCTCAAGAGTCGAATTTCGGATGTTTGGGATATTTTGAAAACTGCAGGGAGGGTTTGGGCAAAATGTGATCCATCGCCGCTTTCAGTAATTGGCATATTTTCGGTATAAAAAGTCGTAATTTCAAATTGCGAATACGGGCAGAGAGCCAGAATTTTGCTCCAAAATATGTTTCAAGCGTCGAATTTGGGTTGTTTGGGATATTTTGAAAACTGTAAGGAGGGTTCGGGCAAAACATGATCCATCGGCGCTTTCAGTAATTGGCATATTTTTGGTATAAAATGTCCTAATTTCATACAGGGAATACGTGCAGAGAGCCAGATTTTCGCTCCAAAATATGGCTCATGGGTCGAATTTGGGATGTTTGGGATATTTTGAACACTGCAAGGGGGGGGGGGGTATGGGCAAAATGTGATCCATCGCCGCTTTCAGTAATTGGCATATTTTCAGTATAAAAATCGTAATTTCAAACTGCGAATAGGTGCAGAGAGACAGAATTTGGCTCCAAAATATGGCTTGAGGGTCGAATTTGGGATGTTTGGGATATTTTGAAAACTGCAGGGGGGTTTGGGCAAAATGTGACCCATCGCTGCTTTCAGTAATTGGCGTATTTTCGGTATAAAAAGTCGTAATTTCAAACTGCGAATACGTGCTGAGAGCCAAAATTTGGCTCCAAAATATGAATCAAGCGCCGAATTTGGGATGTTTGGCGTATTTTGAAAACTGTAGGGAGTGTTTAGGCAAAATGTGATCAATCGCAGCTTTCAGGAATTGGCATATATTCGGGGAAAAAAAGTCGTAATTTCAAACTGCGAATACGTGCAGATAGCCAGAATTTGGCTCCAAAATATGGCTCAAGGGTCGAATTTGGGATTGTTGGGATATTTTGAAAACTGTAAGTGGGTTTGGGCAAAATGTGACCCATCGCCGCTCTCAGTAATTGGCATTTTTTCGGTTTAAAAATTCATAATTTCAAACTGCGAATACGTGTTGAGAGCCAGAATTTGGCTTCAAATTATGGCTTGAGGGTCGAATTGGGGATGTTTGGGATATTTTGAAAACTGCAGGGGAGTTTGGGCAAAACATGATCCATCGGCGCTTTCAGTAATTGGCATATTTTTGGTATAAAATGTCTTAATTTCAAACTGGGAATACGTGCAGAGAGCCAGATTTTCGCTCCAAAATATGGCTCAAGGGACGAATTTGGGATGTTTGGGATATTTTGAACACTGCTGGGGGGGTTTGGGCAAAATGTGACCTATCGCGGCTCTCAGTAATTGTCGGAAAATCCGACACCATTTAATATCATACAGATAATAGCTGTATTACCAACAAGTTACCCATAGAAAACGTAACTTGTAGTGGAATTACCGTCTAAAGAAAACGGGATATCATCACCACATACTATTATAATTCACCAGCTATTCTGCTGGGAATTATTCTTAAATACATTAGTCTTTGGACTTTACCATCATAAAAACATCTTATATAAATTAACTTAATTATCAATATTAAAGTAGAGTAAATGTGACCCTTCTATCACTTTCTGACATGTGGACAAAGTAGGCCAGGCGTGAGGGAGGGAGGAGGGAGCCATTGTTGTGTCACCTCCGAGACGTGTGGAGCAAATTCGGCTCCTATCATTCTGGACAATGTCGGCCAGTAACGTCAATAGTATGGAGTGTTAAACAGCCATTGTTATACGAGACCAGAGGCTCACACGGGAGCAAATTCGGCTCCTGTTAATTTTACTTGGACGTAGTGTTATGGATACCAAAGGTGTACCATCTGTCAACACGCTGTCAACAAATCAAGTTAAGTGTTCTTTCCGAAACCCATTATTTATCATTAGTGGCCATTAATGTCATTATATAGGGTGTCCCGGTTAGATCACATGGAAGCCTCAAACTAAAGGTAATTAAGCCAGGTCTTCATGTTCCATGTACTGTTTTCTCTGATATACTTGTCATATATAGGTATCTGGCTTCACAGCTAGCGCACTTTTGACAGGTCAAGACGAGGATGCAAGATTTGTGCACCAGTTACTGGGTGATATGGAAGCTACCTCAAAGAGGATAATTTGGTGTCTACACCCTAGTTATACCTGGTGGACTAACCTGCTGTACTATAAGATAAGGAACCTCTTTAATGTATGTAGTTATTTCTGTAGTTTGATTGGCTGCATATATATATTAATTTAATAACCCCCCCCCTAATGTGTAGAGGATCGATTTGTGAGATTATGAGATTATTGCAGAAATACAGTCCACTTATCATTATACAAATTGCTATCGAAGTATATAAATTAACGTAAATATAAATTCATATAAATTAAATAAATATAAATCTCACAGGTCGGTTCCCACATTATTTGGTCATCTTCGAACCGGATGACGGATTATTTGATCCTTTGAACCCACATTTGGTCATCTTAGTACCGGATGAACCAGTTAACCAGTGGATTCATTAAATATACTAGTGCAGTGTTATTTAAACAAGGCCAGCCAGTCAAAGACAGCGGCGAAGCCTCGAGGGAGCTCAGGAGCCTCCCTCAACTGAGTTCAGCCTCATCAGCGGTTTCATGCACACCCACAGATATTTGGTGGCGTGTTATTTCGTGAAATGACAGCGCTAATATTGAATCCAGCCAAATTAGTGACTGTGTCTTCGCGATATTGTTCACGGATTTCGTGGTGTTACATTTCGCGAGAGATTATCCACGAATTTTGTGGACTTTATTTCGCGAGGTCACTAATAACATTTAATACTTCTAGATAATATTAGAAGTTTCATAGAGGCTAATTAAGAGGCTATTATCAATAATTGTGTATATTATTTCTCCAAATAGAGAATTATTTAATATATATTGCACTAGTGATCACAATATATTTACTAATTGCCAACCCACAACAGGGTAGGATATGACTAGTTGAACTATTATCGTTCATCCTAGTCCCATTATTACCATAGTCAGTTGTACTATATTGAATAACCTAACACCATTAATGAATGGTGCAGACCCTATTTTGGGTGTAATTTTATCAACTCGAATTGAGTTGCATATATAATAATTTACTTATGATCATTACACCTTTGAGTGATTAATTAGTGTCAATTCCATCCTAGGGTGATATAGAAGAGCTAACCTAAAGGTACTTCCAGTGACACTGGTTTATCACTCAAATCATTAGTGTGTATGATTGTATATATATAATGTGTATTAATTTTAAGTGCTAACCTCTAGTAGAGGTAGGATTATTGCCTAGTGAGTTCAGAATTTACCCTAGGCTACCATTAGAGCTTGTTCAGTATTATGAGCAGCCCAAGTACAAGTCCCACAAGGCTTCACCAACGAGCCAGTATGGATAATGCAGGGAGAATGAAAAGAACCCTTGCAGGTCTTAAAGGCCACTTAACAAGACAGATCAAGAAATGTGAAGATTTGTCACAACAATCAACAGTTGATTATGCTGACCTGGAAAGCTATTATCAAGCAGCTGCAGGTAAATTTGAGCAAATCAAATGCCAAATGGCTGTCCTTGTGGGGACAGACTACTACCATCAATTCATTGGTAGCCCTACTAAATATCAGGGCATAACCATGTTAAACTCTGCAGGAGGTAAATTACTCTCAGGCCCAGTATCAAGCCTGAGGAGACCTATGCCTGCAGATAAACAATACCAGTAGAAATCTAAATTTGTCAGCTGATTATATTTCTCCAGTAGCATTATACTAAGGAGATTACAGCTGACTATACTAACAGAGGTTGATGTTAGTATCATCATTTAAAGCTGAAGTTGAGTTCATGAGGCCTCAGTGGCAAATCAGTGAACAGTAGCTTAAACAGCTACAAGTCACTGCGACCAATGTCACTGAACCCACTGCAGTCTCAGAACCATACTTTACTTTAATGATGAGCTATTCAATCTTCTGAATCAATTAACTAAATTAAACCCCAATAAATCTGATGACTGATTTGATACATTTATTATTTAATCAAGATGTATTCCATGGGCCTCAGTGTTTATATATCAGTGACCAGTTACCTGAAGAAACTTCAAGTTATATCTAATGTCACTGATCTCACTGCAGTCCCTGAATCATACTTGACTGTAGTACTTGATCACATCCAGTCTTCTGGGTTAAATGTAATAAGGCTTGAATATTAGCCTTTCAAGAGTTGACAGGGAAATGAAATCGCATTAGACTTCTAACCCCTGCAACTCTAGTACGGGACATCCGTCCTGTACGAACAGACACACAAATGTGTGATTACTAACTACTAACATCAAATTAATCTAATAATTCGAAGGAGGAGTATCGGTGTTCGTCTGTTCTAAAGAGGACTTCGACCCGTGAGCAGCCCCCTGGGGAATTATGTCGGAAAATCCGACACCATTTAATATCATACAGATAATAGCTGTATTACCAACAAGTTACCCATAGAAAACGTAACTTGTAGTGGAATTACCGTCTAAAGAAAACGGGATATCATCACCACATACTATTATAATTCACCAGCTATTCTGCTGGGAATTATTCTTAAATACATTAGTCTTTGGACTTTACCATCATAAAAACATCTTATATAAATTAACTTAATTATCAATATTAAAGTAGAGTAAATGTGACCCTTCTATCACTTTCTGACATGTGGACAAAGTAGGCCAGGCGTGAGGGAGGGAGGAGGGAGCCATTGTTGTGTCACCTCCGAGACGTGTGGAGCAAATTCGGCTCCTATCATTCTGGACAATGTCGGCCAGTAACGTCAATAGTATGGAGTGTTAAACAGCCATTGTTATACGAGACCAGAGGCTCACACGGGAGCAAATTCGGCTCCTGTTAATTTTACTTGGACGTAGTGTTATGGATACCAAAGGTGTACCATCTGTCAACACGCTGTCAACAAATCAAGTTAAGTGTTCTTTCCGAAACCCATTATTTATCATTAGTGGCCATTAATGTCATTATATAGGGTGTCCCGGTTAGATCACATGGAAGCCTCAAACTAAAGGTAATTAAGCCAGGTCTTCATGTTCCATGTACTGTTTTCTCTGATATACTTGTCATATATAGGTATCTGGCTTCACAGCTAGCGCACTTTTGACAGGTCAAGACGAGGATGCAAGATTTGTGCACCAGTTACTGGGTGATATGGAAGCTACCTCAAAGAGGATAATTTGGTGTCTACACCCTAGTTATACCTGGTGGACTAACCTGCTGTACTATAAGATAAGGAACCTCTTTAATGTATGTAGTTATTTCTGTAGTTTGATTGGCTGCATATATATATTAATTTAATAACCCCCCCCCTAATGTGTAGAGGATCGATTTGTGAGATTATGAGATTATTGCAGAAATACAGTCCACTTATCATTATACAAATTGCTATCGAAGTATATAAATTAACGTAAATATAAATTCATATAAATTAAATAAATATAAATCTCACAGGTCGGTTCCCACAGTAATTGGCATATTTTTGGTATAAAAATCGTAATTTCAAACTGCGAATAGGTGCTGAGAGCCAGAATTTATCTCCAAAAAATGGCTCAAGCGTCGAATTTGGGATGTGTGGGATATTTTCAAACTGCAGGGAGGGTTTAGGGAAAATGTGATCAATCGCCTCTTTCAGTACTTGGCTTTTTTCGGAATAAAAATTCGTAATTTCAAACTGCGAATACCTGCAGAGAGCCAGAACTTGGTTCCAAAATTTGGCTCCAGAGTCAAATTTTGGATGTTTGGGATATTCTGAAAACTGCAGGGGGCGTTTGGGCAAAATGTGACCCATCGCTGCTCTCAGTAATTGTCATATTTTCAGTATAAAAAGTCGTAATTTCAAACTGAGAATACGACTATACAGCAAGATTTTGGCTCCAAAATATGGCTCAAGGGTCGAATTTGGGATGTTTGGGATATTTTGAACACTGCAGTGGGGAGGGGGGGGGGAGGAGTTTGGGCAAAATGTGACCCACGCTTCCTCAGTAATTGGCATATTTACGGTATAAAAAGTCGTAATTTCAAACTGCGGATACGTGCAGAGAGCCAGAATTTGGCTCTAAAATATGGCTGAAGGGTTGAATTTGGGATGTTTGGGATATTTTGAAAACTGCATGGGGGTTTGGGCGAAATATGACTTATCGCCGCTGTGAGAAATTGGCATTTTTTCGGTATAAAAAGTCATAATTTCAAACTGCGAATACGTGTAGAGAGCCGAAATTTGGCTTCAAAATATGGCTCAAACGTTGAATTGTGGATGTTTGGGATATTTTGAAAACTGCAGGGAGGGTTTGAGCAAAATGTGATCAATCGCCGCTCTCAGTAATTGGCCTATTTTCGGTATAAACAGTAGTAATTTCAAACTGCGAATACGTGCAGAGAGCCAGAATTTGGGTCCAACATATGGCTTGAGGGTTGAATTTGGGATGTTTGGGATATTTTGAAAACTGCAGGGGGGTTTGGGCAAAATGTGACCCATCGCTGCTTTCAGTAATTGGCGTATTTTCGGTATAAAAAGTCGTAATTTCAAGCTGCGAATACGTGCTGAGAGCCAGATTTTGGCTCCAAAATATGAATCAAGCGCCGAATTTGGGATGTTTGGCGTATTTTGAAAATTGCAGTGAGTGTTTAGGCAAAATGTGATCAATCGCCGCTTTCAGGAATTGGCATATTTTCGGAAGAAAAAAGTCGTAATTTCAAACTGCGAATACGTGCAGATAGCCAGAATTTGGCTCCAAAATATGGCTCAAAGGTCGATTTTGGGACGTTTGGGATATTTAGAAAACTGTAAGTGGGTTTGGGCAAAATGTGACCCATCGCCGTTCTCAGTAATTGGCATATTTTCGGTATATAAAGTCGTATTTTCAAACTGCGAATACGCGCAGAGAGCCAGAATTTTGCTCCAAAATATAGTTCAGGCGTCGAATTTGGGATGTTTGGGATATTTTGAAAACTGTAGGGAGGGTTTGTGCAAAACATGATCCATCGGCGCTTTCAGTAATTGGCATATTTTCGGTATAAAATGTCGTAATATCTAACTGCGATTACTTGCAGGGAGTCAGATTTTGGCTCCAAAAATATGGCTCAAGAGTTGAAGTTGGGATGTTTGGGATATTTTGAACACTGCAGGGGGGGTTTGGGAAAAATGTGATCTATCACCGCTCTCAGTAATTGGCGTATTTTCGGTATAAAAAATCTTAATTTCAAACTGCAAATAGGTGCTGAGAGCCAGAATTTGGCTCCTAAATATTACTCAAGCGTCGAATTTGGGATGTTTGGGATATTTTGAAAGCTGCAAGGTGGGTTTATGCAAAATGTGATGAATCGCCGCTTTCAGTAATTGGCATATTTTCGGTATAAAAAGTCGTAATTTCAAACTGCGAATACGTGCAGAGAGCCAGAAACACAGATGGGGAGACGTCAGAATTCTACTCAGATGAGGATGGGGAGGTGGAGGGAGTGAGGAATCCATAACTACATTTATTAACTATCATATTTAACTTCTTAAACATCACTTGTGATTTTTACCTAATAAAGCATTAATAAATTCTTTGATTTTTTTAACCCCTGGGGGAGATTTATAATTTAATACTCTTATATTAGACCCACACGACCTCACTGGGTGCGGAACTCTGTTACGGTAAAGTCAAGGTCATTAGGTGCGAGGAAGGTACGGGCGACCACCCCTACTGAGAGGAACCTGTTTTACACCTGCCCCATAGAGGAATGTGGGGGCGTAACTGGCACTCACCTGTGTGTGTTTATTATACAAATAAATTCATTTTTTACTTAAATATACTGCCATACTTAACTGTATAAATGAACATTGTCATATTGGTACATACCTATCTTCACTGTTTTTTCGACTGCTACCACTCACACCTTGGGTGACCTAATATGGAGTGGCACTATGTGGCACTCCGCTTCTGATTTTCTTATCTGATTGCCATACATAGGTGGGTATATCTGTCACCAAAATATCTACTCAGCACGTATTCGCAGTTTGAAAATAAGACTTTTTATACCGAAAATATGCCAATTACTGAAAGCGGCGATGGATCAAATTTTACCCAAACCCTCCCTGCAGTTTTCAATATATCCCAAACATCCCGAATTCGTCGCCTGAACCATATTTTGAAGCCAAATTCTGGCTCTCTGTACGTATTCGCAGTTTGAAATTACGACTTTTTATACCGAAAATATGCCAATTACTGAGAGCGGCGATATGGCTTTAAGCAAGTTTCCTTGCATTGTGCTTTGTACTTAAAATCATCGAATTTACCAATATTTAGAAGTTTTTCATCCTTGTTTCCTTTATGAGATTTCAACCAAATATCAACGATTTAGGCAATTTTTTGCCGTTTTTCTTAGTTTTCAAGCCTTTTAGGTTTATTGCCATTAATTCAATATATTTGCGATAATTATGATGCAAACACGTAATTATTTGCAAATTAAAATTAAATACCTTATTTTCAATCGTCTATTTGTACCTCGTTGAAATAGTGTGATAGATATTAATTAGGAGAGATTTTCTGTTTTTATTGCATATTCCGACGTTTCAGCCGGATTAGAGCGGTTTTACGAGTATCTCTTCTTCCAGTAATGTAAACGGAAATTCAGGAACATTCAGAAAGCACATTGATTTTTATCATTTGAATTGGAAACAACGTTTTCATATGACTTTTTAATAATCAAAATTATACGCAGCCTCGCTCTACGATTTGATGTAAAAATCATAGAATTTGGTATTATGGTTATTTTTTTCACGTTTTTCATGTAGAGTGATTTCAGATAAAAAAGTTCGAATTTACTAATATTTTGATACTACTCTATGTTGTCTCGCGATATGTAATTTGGCCTACAAATCTTAGTATTTAGCATAATATTGCATTTTTAAGCAAGTTTTCTTGCATTGTGCTTTGAACTTAAAATAATCGAATTTAGTAATTTTTTATTTTTTTCATCCTTTTTTTCCCTTATGATATTTAAACTAAAGATCAACGATTTAGGCAATATTTAGCCGTTTTCCGCGTTTTCAAGCCTTTTAAGTTTATTGCCATTTATTCAATAAATTTACGATAAATATGATGCAAACACGTAATTAATTGCAAATTAAAATTAAATACCTTATATTAAATCGACTATTTGTACCTCGTTAAAAATAGTAAGTAATATATTGATTAGGAGAGATTTTCTGTTTTTATTGCATATTTCGACGTTTCAGCCGGATTAGAGCGGTTTTACGAATTCAGTAATATAAACGAAATTCTGGAACATTTTAGTTAGTTCTAAAGAAAACACATTGATTTTAATCATTTGAATTGAAAGCATCGTTTTCATATGCCTTATTAATGATCAAAATAATTCGCAACCTCGCTCTATGATTTGAAGCAAAATTCCTCGAATATGGTATTATAGTGACTTTTTTGACGTTTTTCATGTCGGGTGATTTTAGGTAAAAATGTTCGAATTTACTAATATTTTGATACTTTTTCATGTTGTCTCTCTATTTGTGATTTGGCCTACAAATCTCAGAATATCACATAATATTGCGTTTTTAAGCAAGTTTTCTTGCATTGTTTTTTGTACTTAATATCATCGAATTTAGTAATATTTTGAGGTTTTTCATCCTTGTTTCCTTCATGAGATTTAAACTAAATATCAATGATTTAGGCAATATTTTGCCGTTTTTCCGCGTTTTCAAGCCTTTTCGGTTTATTGCCATTAATTCATTAAATTTACGATAAATATGATGCAAACACGTAATTAATTGCTAATTATCCTTAAATACTTGATTTTCAACTAACTATTTGAACCTCGTTAAAATAGTGAGTAAGATATTGATTAGGAGAGATTTTCTGTTTTTATTACATATTTCGACGTTTCATCCGGATAACAGCTGTTTTACGAGTACCTCTTTTCTCAGTAATATAAACGGAAATTCAGGAACATTTTAGATATTCTAATGAAAACACATTGTTTATTATCATTTGAATTGGAAACAACGTTTTCATATGCCTCTATAATGATAAATATCCTCGATAAAATTATAAAAATATTTAAATATCCTCGAATTTGGTATTATAGTGACTTTTATCAATTTTTTTTGGTGGATAGTGATGGTTGTAATGTAGTTGTGGTGGAGTTGGGTGGTGTGGTGTTGAGAGGGGGTGTTGGGTGGTGTGGTGGTGAGAGGGGGTGTTGGGTGGTGTGGTGGTGAGAGGGGGTGGTGGGTGGTGTGGTGTTGAGAGGGGGTGTTGGGTGGTGTGGTGTTAAGAGGGGGTGATGGGTGGTGTGGTGTTAAGAGGGGGTCTTGGGTGGTGTGGTGTTGAGAGGGAGGTGTTGGATGGGGTGGTATTGAGAGGGAGGTCTTGGGTGGTGTGGTGTTGAGAGGGGGTGTTGGGTGGTGTGGTGTTGAGAGGGAGGTGTTGGGTGGTGTGGTATTGAGAGGGGGGTGTTGGGTGCTGTGGTGTTCGGTGGTGTGGTGTTGAGAGGGTGGTGATGGGTAGTGTGGTGTTGAGAGGGAGGTGTTGGGTGGTGTGGTCTTGAGAGGGAGGTGTTGGGTGGTGTGGTGTTGAGAGGGAGGTGTTGGATGGGGTGGTGTTGAGAGGGGGTGTTGGGTGGTGTGATGTTGAGAGTGGGTGTTGGGTGGTGTGGTGTTGAGAGGGGGTGTTGGATGGGGTGGTGTTGAGAGGGGGTGTTGGGTGGGGGTGGTGTTGAGAGGGGGTGTTGGATGGTGTTGTTTTGAGAGGGGGTGTTGGGTGGGGTGGTGTTGAGAGGGGGTGTTGGGTGGGGTGGTGTTGAGAGGGGGTGTTGGGTGGGGGTGGTGTTGAGAGGGGGTGTTGGATGGTGTTGGGTTGAGAGGGGGTGTTGGGTGGGGTGGTGTTGAGAGGGGATGTTGGATAATGTGGTGTTGAGAGGGGGTGTTGGGTGGTGTGGTGTTGAGAGGGGGTGTTGGGTGGTGTGGTGTTGAGAGGGGGTGTTGGGTGATGTGTTGTTGAGAGGGAGGTGTTGGGTGGTGCGGTGTTGAGAAGGGGTGTTGGGTGGTGTGGTGTTGAGAGGGAGGTGTTGGGTGGTGTGGTGTTGAGAGGGGGGTGATGGGTGGGGTGGTGTTGAGACGGGGTGTTGGGTGGTGTGGTGCTGAGAGGGAGGTGTTGGGTGGTGTTGCGTTGAGAGGGAGGTGTTGGGTGGTGTGGTGTTGAAAGGGAGGTGTTGGGTGGTGTGGTGTTGAGAGGGGGGTGATGGGTGGGGTGGTGTTGAGACGGGGTGTTGGGTGGTGTGGTGTTGGGTGGTGTGGTGTTGAGAGGGAGGTGTTGGGTGGTGTTGTGTTGAGAGGGAGGTGTTGGGTGGTGTGGTGTTGAGAGGGGGTGTTGGGTGATGTGTTGTTGAGAGGGAGGTGTTGGATGGTGGTGTTGAGAGAGGGTGTTGGGTGGTGTGGTGTTGAGAGGGGGTGTTGGGTGGTGTGGTGTTGAGAGGGGGTGTTGGGTGGTGTTGAGAAGGGGTGTTGGGTTGTGTTGAGAAGGGGTGTTGGGTTGTGTGGTGTTGAGAGGGAGGTGTTGGGTGGTGTGGTGTTGAGAGTGGGGTGTTGGGTGGGGTGGTGTTGAGAGGGGGGGGGGGTTGGGTGGTGTGGTATAGGGTGGTGTGGTGTTAAGAGGGGGTATTGGGTGGTGTGGTGTGGAGAGGGAGGTGTTGGGTGGTGTGGTGTTGAGAGGGAGGTTTTAGGTGGTGTGGTATTGAGAGGGGGTGTTGGGTGGTGTGGTGTTGAGAGGGGGTGTTGAGTGGGATGGTGTTAAGAGGAGTGGTGTTGAGAAGGAGGTGTTGGGAGGTGTGGTGTTGGGTGGTGTAGTGTTAAGACGGGGTGTGTGGGTTGTGTGGTGTTGAGAGGGGGTGTTGGGTAGGGTGGTGTTGGGTAGGGTGGTGTTGAGAGGGGGTGGTGGGTGGTGTGGTGTTTAGAGGGGGTGTTGGGTAGGGTGGTTTTGAGAGGGGGTGTTAGGTGGGTTGGTGTTGAGAGTGGGTGTTGGGTGGTGTGGTGTTGAGAAGGGGTGTTGGATGGTGTGGTGTTGAGAGGGGTGTTGGGTGGGGGTGGTGTTGAGAGATGGTGTTGGATGGAGTTGTGTTGAGAGGGGGTGTTGGGTGGGGTGGAGTTGGGTGGGGTGGTGTTAAGAGGGGGTGTTGGATGGTGTGGTGTTGAGAGGGGGTGTTGGGTGGTGTGGTGTTGAGAGGGAGGTGTTGGGTGGTGTGGTGTTGAGAGGGGGTGTTGGGTGATGTGTTGTTGAGAGGGAGGTGTTGGATGGTGGTGTTGAGAGAGGGTGTTGGGTGGTGTGGTGTTGAGAGGGGGTGTTGGGTGGTGTGGTGTTGAGAGGGGGTGTTGGGTGGTGTTGAGAAGGGGTGTTGGGTTGTGTTGAGAAGGGGTATTGGGTTGTGTGGTGTTGAGAGGGAGGTGTTGGGTGGTGTGGTGTTGAGAGTGGGGTGTTGGGTGGGGTGGTGTTGAGAGGGGGGGGTTGGGTGGTGTGGTATAGGGTGGTGTGGTGTTAAGAGGGGGTATTGGGTGGTGTGGTGTGGAGAGGGAGGTGTTGGGTGGTGTGGTGTTGAGAGGGAGGTTTTAGGTGGTGTGGTATTGAGAGGGGGTGTTGGGTGGTGTGGTGTTGAGAGGGGGTGTTGAGTGGGATGGTGTTAAGAGGAGTGGTGTTGAGAAGGTGGTGTTGGGAGGTGTGGTGTTGGGTGGTGTAGTGTTAAGACGGGGTGTGTGGGTTGTGTGGTGTTGAGAGGGGGTGTTGGGTAGGGTGGTGTTGGGTAGGGTGGTGTTGAGAGGGGGTGTTGAATGGTGTGGTGTTGAGAGTGGGTGTTGGGTGGTGTGGTGTTGAAAGGGTTTGTTGGATGGTGTAGTGTTGAGAGGGGGTGTTGGGTGGGGGTGGTGTTGAGAGGGGGTGTTGGGTGGGGTGGTGTTGAGAGGGGGTGTTGGGTGGTGTGGTCTTGAGAGGGAGGTGTTGGGTGGTATGGTGTTAAGAGGGGGTGTTGGGTGGTGTGGTCTTGAGAGGGGGTGTTGGGTGATGTGTTGTTGAGAGGGAGGTGTTGGGTGGTGCGGTGTTGAGAAGGGTTGTTGGGTTGTGTGGTGTTGAGAGGGAGGTGTTGGGTGGAGTGGTGTTGAGAGGGAGGTGTTGGGTGGTGTGGTGTTGAGAGGGGGTCTTGGGTGGTGTGGTGTTTAGAGGGGGTGTTGGGTAGGGTGGTGTTGAGAGGGGGTGTTGGGTGGGGTGGTGTTGAGAGGGGGTGTTGGGTGGGGTGGTGTTGAGAGGGTGTGTTAAGTGATGTGGTGTTGAGAGGGGGTGTTGGGAGGGGTGGTGTTGAAAGGGGGTGTTAGATGGTGAGGTGTTGAGAGGGGGTGTTGGGTGGTGTGGTGTTGAGAGGGGGTGTTGGATGGTGTGGTGTTGAGAGGGGGTGTTGGTTGGGGGTGGTGTTGAGAGATGGTGTTGGATAGAGTTGTGTTGAGAGGGGGTGTTGGGTGGGGTGGAGTTGGGTGGCGTGGTGTTGAGAGGGGGTGTTGGATGGTCTGGTGTTGAGAGGGGGTGTTGGGTGGTGTGGTGTTGAGAGGGAGGTGTTGGGTGGTGTGGTGTTGAGAGGGGGGTGTTGGGTGATGTGTTGTTGAGAGGGAGGTGTTGGATGGTGGTGTTGAGAGGGGGTGTTGGGTGGTGTGGTGTTGAGAGGGCGTGGTGTTGAGAGGGAGGTGTTGTGAGATATGGTGTTGGGTGGTGTGGTGTTAAGACGGGGTGTTGGGTTGTGTGGTCTTGAGAGTGGGTGTTGGGTAAGGTGGTGTTGGGTAGGGTGGTGTTGAGAGAGGGTGTTGGGTGGGATGGTGTTGAGAGGGGGTGTTGGGTGGTGTGGTGTTGAGGGGGAGGTGTTGGGTGTTGTGGTGTTGAGAGGGAGGTGTTGGGTGGTGTGGTGTTGAGAGGCAGGTGTTGGGTGGTGTGGTGTTGAGAGGGGGTGTTGGGTGGTGTGGTGTTCAGAGGGGGTGTTGGGTGGGGTGCTGCTGAGAGGGGGTGGTGTGGAGAGGGGGTGTTGAGTGGTGTGGGGTTGAGAGTGGGTGTTGGGTGGTGTGGTGTTGAGAGGGGCTGTTGGGGTGTGTGGTGTTGAGAGGGAGGTGTTGGGTGGTGTGGCGTTAAGAGGGGGTGTTGTGTGGTGTGGTGTTGAAAGGGGGTATTGGGTAGGGTGGTGTTGAGAGGGGGTTTTGGGTGGGGTGGTGTTGAGAGGGGGTGCTGGGTGGGGTGGTGTTGAGAGGGGGTGTTGAGTGATGTGGTGTTGAGAGGGGGTGTTGGGAGGGGTGATGTTGAAAGGGGTGTTAGATGGTGTGGTGTTGAGAGGTGGTGTTGAGTGGTGTGGTGTTGAGAGGGGGTGTTGGGTGGTGTGGTGTTGAGAGGAGGTGTTGGGTGGTGTGGTGTTGAGAGGGGGTGTTGTGTGATGTGTTGTTGAGAGGGAGGTGTTGGGTGGTTCTGTGTTGAGAAGGGGTGTTGGGTGGTGTGGTGTTGAGAGGAAGGTGATGGGTGGTGTTGTGTTGAGAGGGAGGTGTTGGGTGGTGTGGTGTTGAGAGGGGCGTATTGGGTGGGGTGGTGTTGACACGGGGTGTTGGGTGGTGTAGTGTTGAGAGGGAGGTGTTGGGTGGTGTGGTGTTGAGAGGGGGTTGTTGGGTGGGGTGGTGTTGAGACGGGGTGGTGGGTGGTGTGGTGTTGAGAGGAAGGTGATGGGTGGTGTTGTGTTGAGAGGGAGGTGTTGGGTGGTGTGGTGTTGAGAGGGATGTGTTGGGTGGTGTGGTGTTGAGAAGGAGGTGTAGGGTGGTGTGGTGTTGAGAGGGGGGTGTTGGGTGGTGAGGTGTTGGGTGCTGTGGTGCTGAGAGTGGGTGATGGGTGGTGTGGTGTTGAGAGGGAGGTGTTGGGTGGTGTGGTGTTGAGAGGAGGTGTTGGGTGGTGTGGTGTTGAGAGGGATGTGTTGGGTGGTGTGGTGTTGAGACGGGGTGTTGGGTGGGGTGGTGTTGAGAGGGGGTGTTGAATGGTGTGGTTTTGAGAGTGGGTGTTGGGTGGTGTGGTGTTGAGAGGGGGTGTTGGATGGTGTAGTGTTGAGAGGGGGTGTTGGGTAGGGGTGGTGTTGAGAGGGGGTGTTGGGTGGGGTGGTGTTGAGAGGGGATGTTGGGTGGTGTGCTCTTGAGAGGGAGGTGTTGGGTGGTATGGTGTTAAGAGGGGGTGTTGGGTGGTGTGGTGTTGAGAGGGGGTGTTGGGTGATGTGTTGTTGAGAGGGAGGTGTTGGGTGGTGTGGTGTTAAGTGGGGGTATTGGGTGGTGTGGTGTTGAGAGGGAGGTGTTGGGTGGTGTGGTGTTGAGAGGGAGGTGTTGGGTGGTGAGGTATTGAGAGGGGATGTTGGCTGGTGTGGTGATGAGAGGGGGTGTTGGGTGGGGTGGTGTTGAGAGGGGGGTGGTGTTGAGAGGGAGGTGTTGGGAGGTGTGGTGTTGGGTGGTGTGGTGTTAAGACGGGGTGTTGGGTTGTGTGGTGTTGAGAGGGGGTGTTGGGTAGGGTGGTGTTGGGTAGGGTGGTGTTGAGAGGGGGTGTTGAATGGTGTGGTGTTGAGAGTGGGTGTTGGGTGGTGTGGTGTTGAGAGGGGGTGTTGGATGGTGTAATGTTGAGAGGGGGTGTTGGGTGGGAGTGGTGTTGAGAGTTGGTGTAGGGGGGGGTGTTGAGAGGGGGTGTTGGGTGGTGTGGTGTTGAGAGGGGGTGTTGGGTGATGTGTTGTTGAGAGGGAGGTGTTGGGTGGTGCGGTGTTGAGAAGGGTTGTTGGGTTGTGTGGTGTTGAGAGGGAGGTGTTGGGTGGTGTGGTGTTGAGAGGGGGGTGTTGGGTGGGGTGGTGTTGAGTGGGGGGGGGTTGGGTGGTGTGGTATAGGGTGGTTTGATATTAAGAGGGGGTATTGGGTGGTGTGGTGTTGAGAGAGGGTGTTGGCTGGTGTGGTGTTGAGGGGGAGGTGTGGTGTTGAGAGGGAGGTGTTGGGTGGTGTGGTGTTGAGAGGGAGGTGTTGGGTGGTGTGGTGTTGAGAGAGGGTGTTGGGTGGTGTAGTGTTGAGGGGGAGGTGTGGTGTTGAGAAGGAGGTGTTGGGTGGTGTGGTGTTGAGAGGGAGGTATTGGGTGGTGTGGTGTTGAGAGAGGGTGTTGGGTTGTGTGGTGTTGAGGGTTAGGTGTGGTGTTGAGAGGGAGGTGTTGGGTGGTGTGGTGTTGAGAGGGAGGTGTTGGGTGGTGTGGTGTTGAGAGGGCGTGTTGGGTGGTGTGGTGTTCAGAGGGGGTGTTGGGTGGGGTGCTGTTGAGAGGGGGTGGTGTTGAGAGGGGGTGTTGTGTGGTGTGGTGTTGAGAGTGGGTGTTGGGTGGTGTGGTGTTGAGAGGTGCTGTTGGGTGGTGTGGTGTTGAGAGGGAGGTGTTGGGTGGTGTGGTGTTGAGAGGGGGTCTTGGGTGGTGTGGTGTTTAGAGGGGGTGTTGGGTAGGGTGGTGTTGAGAGGGTGTGTTGAGTGATGTGGTGTTGAGAGGGGGTGTTGGGTGGTGTAGTGTTGAGAGGGGGTGTTAGATGGTGTGGTGTTGAGAGGGGGTGTTGGGTGGTGTGGTGTTGAGAGGGGGTGTTGGATGGTATGGTGTTGAGAGAGGGTGTTGGGTAGGGTGGTGTTGGGTAGGGTGGTGTTGAGAGGGGGTGTTGGGTGGTGTGGTGTTTAGAGGGGGTGTTGGGTAGGGTGGTGTTGAGAGGGGGTGTTAGGTGGGCTGGTGTTGAGAGTGGGTGTTGGGTGGTGTGGTGTTGAGAGGAGGTGTTGGATGGTGTGGTGTTGAGAGGGGGTGTTGAGTGGGGGTGGTGTTGAGAGATGGTGTTGGATGGTGTGGTGTTGAGAGGGGGTGTTGGGTGGTGTGGGGTTGAGAGGGAGGTGTTGGGTGGTGTGATGTTGAGAGGGGGGTGTTGGATGGTGGTGTTGAGAGGGGGTGTTGGGTGGTGTGGTGTTGAGAGGGGTTGTTGGGTGGGGTGGTGTTGAGAGGGGGTGTTGGGTGGTGTGGTCTTGAGAGGGAGGTGTTGGGTGGTATGGTGTTAGGAGGGGGTTTTGGGTGGTGTGGTGTTGAGAGGGTGTGTTGGGTGATGTGTTGTTGAGAGGGAGGTGTTGGGTGGTGCGGTGTTGAGAAGGGGTGTTGGGTTGTGTGGTGTTGAGAGGGAGGTGTTGGGTGGTGTGGTGTTGAGAGGGGGGTGTTGGGTGGTGTGGTGTTGAGAGGGAGGTGTTGGGTGGTGTGGTGTTGAAAGGGAGGTGTTGGATGGTATAGTGTTAAGAGGGGGTGTTGGGTGGTGTGGTGTTGAGAGGGGGTGTTGGGTAGGGTGGTGTTGAGAGGGGGTGTTGAATGGTGTGGTGTTGAGAGTGGGTGTTGGGTGGTGTGGTGTTGAGAGGGGGTGTTGGATGGTGTAGTGTTGAGAGGGGGTGTTGGGTGGAGGTGGTGTTGATAGGGGGTGTTGGGTGGGGTGGTGTTGAGAGGGGGTGTTGGGTGGTGTGGTCTTGAGAGGGAGGTGTTACGAGGTATGGTGTTAAGAGGGGGTGTTGGGTGGTGTGGTGTTGAGAGGGGGTGTTGGGTGATGTGTTGTTGAGAGGGAGGTGTTGGGTGGTGCGGTGTTGAGAAGAGGTGTTGGGTTGTGTGCTGTTGAGAGGGAGGTGTTGGGTGGTGTGGTGTTGAGAGGGGGGGGTGTTGGGTGGGGTGGTGTTGAGAGGGGGGGGTTGGGTGGTGTGGTATAGGGTGGTGTGGTGTTAGGAGGGGGTATTGGGTGGTGTGGTGTGGAGAGGGAGGTGTTGGGTGGTGTGCTGTTGAGAGGGAGGTGTTGGGTGGTGTGGTGTTGAGAGGGGGTGTTGGGTGGTGTGGTGTTGAGAGGGGGTGTTGAGTGGGGTGGTGTTGAGAGGGAGTGGTGTTGACAGGGAGGTGTTGGGAGGTGTGGTGTTGGGTGGTGTGGTGTTAAGACGGGGTGTTGGGTTGTGTGGTGTTGAGAGGGGGTGTTGGGTAGGGTGGTGTTGGGTAGGGTGGTGTTGAGAGGTGGTGTTGAATGGTGTGGTGTTGAGAGTGGGTGTTGGGTGGTGTGGTGTTGAGAGGGGGTGTTCGATGGTGTAGTGTTGAGAGTGGGTGTTGGGTGGGGGTGGTGTTGAGAGGGGGTGTTTGGTGGTGTGGTCTTGAGAGGGAAGTGTTGGGTGGTATGGTGTTAAGAGGGGGGTTTGGGTGGTGTGGTGTTGAGAGGGGGTGTTGGGTGATGTGTTGTTGAGAGGGAGGTGTTGGGTGGTGCGGTATTGAGAGGGGGTGTTGGGTGGTGTGGTGTTGAGAGGGGGTGTTGGGTGGGGTGGTGTTGAGAGGGGGTGGTGTTGAGAGGGAGGTTTTGGGAGGTGTGGTGTTGGGTAGTGTGGTGTTAAGACGGGGTGTTGGGTTGTGTGGTGTTGAGAGGGGGTGTTGGGTCGGGTGGTGTTGGGTAGGGTGGTGTTGAGAGGGGGGTGTTGGGTGGTGTGGTGTTGAGGGGGAGGTGTGGTGTTGAGAGGGAGGTGTTGGGTGGTGTGGTGTTGAGAGGGAGGTGTTGGGTAGTGTGGTGTTGAGAGGGCGTGTTGGATGGTCTGGTGTTCAGAGAGGGTGTTGGGTGGGGTGCTGTTGAGAGGGGGGTGGTGTTAAGAGGGTTTTTTTTTGGTGTGGTGTTGAGAGTGGGTGTTGGGTAGTGTGGTGTTGAGAGGGGCTGTTGGGTGGTGTGGTGTTGAGAGGGAAGTGTTGGGTGGTGTGGTGTTGAGAGGGGGGTCTTGGGTGGTGTGGTGTTTAGAGGGGGTGTTGGGTAGGGTGGTGTTGAGAGGGGGTGTTGGGTAGGGTGGTGTTGAGAGGGGGTGTTGGGTGGGGTGGTGTTGAGAGGGTGTGTTGAGTGATGTGGTGTTGAGAGGGGGTGTCGGGAGGGGTGGTGTTGAAAGGGGGTGTTAGATGGTGTGGTGTTGAGAGGGGGTGTTGGGTGGTGTGGTGTTGAGAGGGGGTAT
Organism: Procambarus clarkii; assembly: GCF_040958095.1. Lineage (NCBI taxonomy): Eukaryota > Metazoa > Arthropoda > Malacostraca > Decapoda > Cambaridae > Procambarus > Procambarus clarkii. The sequence goes on along the minus strand of NC_091240.1, from coordinate 16,036,111 downwards.
TAGGTGGGCTGGTGTTGAGAGTGGGTGTTGGGTGGTGTGGTGTTGAGAGGGGGTGTTGGATGGTGTGGTGTTGAGAGGGGGTGTTGGGTAGGGTGGTGTTGGGTAGGGTGGTGTTGAGAGGGGGTGGTGGGTGGTGTGGTGTTTAGAGGGGGTGTTGGGTAGGGTGGTTTTGAGAGGGGGTGTTAGGTGGGTTGGTGTTGAGAGTGGGTGTTGGGTGGTGTGGTGTTGAGAAGGGGTGTTGGATGGTGTGGTGTTGAGAGGGGAGTTGGGTGGGGGTGGTGTTGAGAGATGGTGTTGGATGGAGTTGTGTTGAGAGGGGGTGTTGGGTGGGGTGGAGTTGGGTGGGGTGGTGTTAAGAGGGGGTGTTGGATGGTGTGGTGTTGAGAGGGGGTGTTGGGTGGTGTGGTGTTGAGAGGGAGGTGTTGGGTGGTGTGGTGTTGAGAGGGGGTGTTGGGTGATGTGTTGTTGAGAGGGAGGTGTTGGATGGTGGTGTTGAGAGAGGGTGTTGGGTGGTGTGGTGTTGAGAGGGGGTGTTGGGTGGTGTGGTGTTGAGAGGGGGTGTTGGGTGGTGTTGAGAAGGGGTGTTGGGTTGTGTTGAGAAGGGGTGTTGGGTTGTGTGGTGTTGAGAGGGAGGTAGTGGGTGGTGTGGTGTTGAGAGTGGGGTGTTGGGTGGGGTGGTGTTGAGAGGGGGGGGGTTGGGTGGTGTGGTATAGGGTGGTGTGGTGTTAAGAGGGGGTATTGGGTGGTGTGGTATGGAGAGGGAGGTGTTGGGTGGTGTGGTGTTGAGAGGGAGGTTTTAGGTGGTGTGGTATTGAGAGGGGGTGTTGGGTGGTGTGGTGTTGAGAGGGGGTGTTGAGTGGGATGGTGTTAAGAGGAGTGGTGTTGAGAAGGAGGTGTTGGGAGGTGTGGTGTTGGGTGGTGTAGTGTTAAGACGGGGTGTGTGGGTTGTGTGGTGTTGAGAGGGGGTGTTGGGTAGGGTGGTGTTGGGTAGGGTGGTGTTGAGAGGGGGTGGTGGGTGGTATGGTGTTTAGAGGGGGTGTTGGGTAGGGTGGTTTTGAGAGGGGGTGTTAGGTGGGTTGGTGTTGAGAGTGGGTGTTGGGTGGTGTGGTGTTGAGAAGGGGTGTTGGATGGTGTGGTGTTGAGAGGGGTGTTGGGTGGGGGTGGTGTTGAGAGATGGTGTTGGATGGAGTTGTGTTGAGAGGGGGTGTTGGGTGGGGTGGAGTTGGGTGGGGTGGTGTTAAGAGGGGGTGTTGGATGGTGTGGTGTTGAGAGGGGGTGTTGGGTGGTGTGGTGTTGAGAGGGAGGTGTTGGGTGGTGTGGTGTTGAGAAGGGGTGTTGGGTGATGTGTTGTTGAGAGGGAGGTGTTGGATGGTGGTGTTGAGAGAGGGTGTTGGGTGGTGTGGTGTTGAGAGGGGGTGTTGGGTGGTGTGGTGTTGAGAGGGGGTGTTGGGTGGTGTTGAGAAGGGGTGTTGGGTTGTGTTGAGAAGGGGTGTTGGGTTGTGAGGTGTTGAGAGGGAGGTGTTGGGTGGTGTGGTGTTGAGAGTGGGGTGTTGGGTGGGGTGGTGTTGAGAGGGGGGGGGTTGGGTGGTGTGGTATAGGGTGGTGTGGTGTTAAGAGGGGGTATTGGGTGGTGTGGTGTGGAGAGGGAGGTGTTGGGTGGTGTGGTGTTGAGAGGGAGGTTTTAGGTGGTGTGGTATTGAGAGGGGGTGTTGGGTGGTGTGGTGTTGAGAGGGGGTGTTGAGTGGGATGGTGTTAAGAGGAGTGGTGTTGAGAAGGAGGTGTTGGGAGGTGTGGTGTTGGGTGGTGTAGTGTTAAGACGGGGTGTGTGGGTTGTGTGGTGTTGAGAGGGGGTGTTGGGTAGGGTGGTGTTGGGTAGGGTGGTGTTGAGAGGGGGTGTTGAATGGTGTGGTGTTGAGAGTGGGTGTTGGGTGGTGTGGTGTTGAAAGGGTTTGTTGGATGGTGTAGTGTTGAGAGGGGGTGTTGGGTGGGGGTGGTGTTGAGAGGGGGTGTTGGGTGGGGTGGTGTTGAGAGGGGGTGTTGGGTGGTGTGGTCTTGAGAGGGAGGTGTTGGGTGGTATGGTGTTAAGAGGGGGTGTTGGGTGGTGTGGTCTTGAGAGGGGGTGTTGGGTGATGTGTTGTTGAGAGGGAGGTGTTGGGTGGTGCGGTGTTGAGAAGGGTTGTTGGGTTGTGTGGTGTTGAGAGGGAGGTGTTGGGTGGAGTGGTGTTGAGAGGGAGGTGTTGGGTGGTGTGGTGTTGAGAGGGGGTCTTGGGTGGTGTGGTGTTTAGAGGGGGTGTTGGGTAGGGTGGTGTTGAGAGGGGGTGTTGGGTGGGGTGGTGTTGAGAGGGGGTGTTGGGTGGGGTGGTGTTGAGAGGGTGTGTTAAGTGATGTGGTGTTGAGAGGGGGTGTTGGGAGGGGTGGTGTTGAAAGGGGGTGTTAGATGGTGAGGTGTTGAGAGGGGGTGTTGGGTGGTGTGGTGTTGAGAGGGGGTGTTGGATGGTGTGGTGTTGAGAGGGGGTGTTGGTTGGGGGTGGTGTTGAGAGATGGTGTTGGATAGAGTTGTGTTGAGAGGGGGTGTTGGGTGGGGTGGAGTTGGGTGGCGTGGTGTTGAGAGGGGGTGTTGGATGGTCTGGTGTTGAGAGGGGGTGTTGGGTGGTGTGGTGTTGAGAGGGAGGTGTTGGGTGGTGTGGTGTTGAGAGGGGGGTGTTGGGTGATGTGTTGTTGAGAGGGAGGTGTTGGATGGTGGTGTTGAGAGGGGGTGTTGGGTGGTGTGGTGTTGAGAGGGCGTGGTGTTGAGAGGGAGGTGTTGTGAGATATGGTGTTGGGTGGTGTGGTGTTAAGACGGGGTGTTGGGTTGTGTGGTGTTGAGAGTGGGTGTTGGGTAAGGTGGTGTTGGGTAGGGTGGTGTTGAGAGAGGGTGTTGGGTGGGATGGTGTTGAGAGGGGGTGTTGGGTGGTGTGGTGTTGAGGGGGAGGTGTTGGGTGTTGTGGTGTTGAGAGGGAGGTGTTGGGTGGTGTGGTGTTGAGAGGCAGGTGTTGGGTGGTGTGGTGTTGAGAGGGGGTGTTGGGTGGTGTGGTGTTCAGAGGGGGTGTTGGGTGGGGTGCTGCTGAGAGGGGGTGGTGTGGAGAGGGGGTGTTGAGTGGTGTGGGGTTGAGAGTGGGTGTTGGGTGGTGTGGTGTTGAGAGGGGCTGTTGGGGTGTGTGGTGTTGAGAGGGAGGTGTTGGGTGGTGTGGCGTTAAGAGGGGGTGTTGGGTGGTGTGGTGTTGAAAGGGGGTATTGGGTAGGGTGGTGTTGAGAGGGGGTTTTGGGTGGGGTGGTGTTGAGAGGGGGTGCTGGGTGGGGTGGTGTTGAGAGGGGGTGTTGAGTGATGTGGTGTTGAGAGGGGGTGTTGGGAGGGGTGGTGTTGAAAGGGGTGTTAGATGGTGTGGTGTTGAGAGGTGGTGTTGAGTGGTGTGGTGTTGAGAGGGGGTGTTGGGTGGTGTGGTGTTGAGAGGAGGTGTTGGGTGGGGTGGTGTTGAGAGGGGGTGATGGATGGTGTGATGTTGCGAGGGGGTGTTGGGTGGTGTGGTGTTGAGAGGAGGTGTTGGATGGTGTGGTGTTGAGAGGGGGTGTTGGGTGGTGTAGTGTTGAGAGGGGGTGTTGGATGGTGTGGTGTTGAGAGGGGGTGTTGGGTGGGGTGCTGTTGAGAGGGGGTGGTGTGGAGTGGGTGTGTTGGGTGGTGTGGTGTTGAGAATTGGTGCTGGGTGGTGTGGTGTTGAGAGTGTGTTGGATGGTGTGGTGTTGAGAGGGGGTGTTGGTTGGTGTAGTGTTGAGAGGGGGTGTTGGGTGGTGTAGTGTTGAGAGGGGGTGTTGGGTGGGGGTGGTGTTGAGAGGGGGTGTTGGGTGGGGGTGGTGTTGAGAGGGGGTGTTGGGTGGGGGTGGTGTTGAGAGGGGGTGTTGGATGGTGTTGTGTTTAGAGGGAGGTGTTGGGTGGTATGGTCTTGAGAGGGAGGTGTTGGGTGGTGTGGTCTTGAGAGGGAGGTGTTGGGTGGTATGGTGTTAAGAGGGGGTGTTGGGTGGTGTGGTGTTGAGAGGGGGTGTTGAGTGATGTGTTGTTGAGAAGGAGGTGTTGGATGGTGCGGTGTTGAGAAGGGGTGTTGGGTTGTGTGGTGTTGAGAGGGAGGTGTTGGGTGGTGTGGTATTGAGAGGGGGGTGTTGGGTGGGGTGGTGTTGAGAGGGGGGGTTGGGTGGTGTGGGATAGGGTGGTGTGCTGTTAAGAGGGGGTATTGGGTGGTGTGGTGTTAAGAGGGAGGTGTTGGGAGGTGTGGTGTTGAGAGGGAGGTGTTAGTGTGGTGTGGTGTTGAGAGGGAGTGTTGGGTGGTGTTGTGTTGAGAGGGGGTGTTGGGTGGGGTGATGTTGAGAGGGGGTTGTGTTGAGAGGGAGGTGTTGGGAGGTGTGGTGTTGGGTGGTGTGGTGTTAAGACGGGGTGTTGGGTTGTGTGGTGTTGAGAGGGGGTGTTGGGTAGGGTGGTGTTGGGTAGGGTGGTGTTGAGAGGGGGTGTTGGTTGGGGTGGTGTTGAGAGGGGGTGTTGGGTGGTGTGGTGTTGAGGGGGAGGTGTGGTGTTGAGACGGAGGTGTTGGGTGGTGTGGTGTTGAGAGGGAGGTGAAGGCCAAATCACACATCGTGAGAAAACATGAAGTATTAGCAAAATATTGGTAAAAATGAATATATTTACATACAATCACACTACATGAAAAACGTGAAAAAAATCGCTATATTACCAAATTTGAGGATTTTACCTTCAAATCATAAAACGAGGTTTCGTGTTATTTAGACCCTAGAAAAGACATATAAAGATGTTGTTTCCAATACAAATGATAAAAATCAATGTGTTTTCATTAAAATACTCAAAAATATTCCTGATTTTCCGTTTATATTGAACCCCTCTGAACACCACACCACCCAACACCCCCTCTCAACACCACACCACCCAACACCCACTCTCAACACCACACCACCCAACACCTCCCTCTCAACACCATACCACCCAACACCTCCCTCTCAACACCACACCACCCAACACCTCCCACTCAACACCACACCACCCAACACCCCCTCTCAACACCACACAACCCAACACCCCCTCTCAACACCACACCACCCAACACCGCACCACCCAACACCACACCATCCAACACCTCCCTCTCAACACCATACCACCCAACACCTCCCTCTCAACAACACATCACCCAACACCCCCTCTCCACACAACCCCCTTCTCAACAGCACCCCACCCAACACCCCTTCTGAACACCACACCACCCAACACCCCCTCTCAACACCACACCACCCAACACCTCCCTCTCAACACCACACCACCCAACACCTCCCTCTCAACACCATACCACCCAACACCTCCCTCTCAACACCACACCACCCAACACCTCCCACTTAACACCACACCACCCAACACCCCCTCTCAACACCACACCATCCAACATCCTCTCTCAACACCACACCACCCAGCACCAACTCTCAACACCACACCACCCAACACCCACTCCACACCACCCCCTCTCAACAGCACCCCACCCAACACCCCCTCTCAACACCACACCACCCAACACCCCCTCTCAACACCACACCACCCAACACCGCACCACCCAACACCACACCATCCAACACTCCCTTCTCAACTCCACCCCACCCAACACCCCCTCTCAACACCACACCATCCAACACTCCCTTCTCAACACCACACCATCCAACACCCCCTCTCAACACCACACCACCCAACACCCCCACTCAACACCACACCACCCAACACCCCCTCTCAACACCACACCATCCAACACCCCCTCTCAACACCACACCACCCAACACCACACCACCCAACACCCACTCCACACCACCCCCTCTCAACAGAACCCCACCCAACACCCCCTCTCAACACCACACCACCCAACACCCCCTCTCAACACCACACCATCCAACACCCCCTCTCAACACCACACCACCCAACACCACACCACCCAACACCCACTCCACACCACCCCCTCTCAACAGAACCCCACCCAACACCCCCTCTCAACACCACACCACCCAACACCCCCTCTCAACACCACACCACCCAACACCGCACCACCCAACACCATACCACCCAACACTCCCTTCTCAACACCACCCCACCCAACACCCCCTCTCAACACCACACCATCCAACACCCGCCTTTAAATCTCAGACTTTCGCATAATATTGCATTTTAAGCAAGTTTTCTTGCATTTTGTTTCGTACTAAAAATCATCGAATATAGCAATATTTTGACGTTTATCATCCCCTTTTCCTTTATGTGATATAGTGTTTGGGCAAAATGGTAGGGTTTGGGCAAAATGTGATCTATCGCCGCTCTAAGTAATTAGCATATTATCGGTACAAAAGGTCGTAATTTCAAACTGCGAATACGTGCAGAGAGCCAGAATTTGGCTCCAAAATATGGCTCAAAGGTCGAATTTGGGATATTAGTGATATTTCGAAAACTGCAGGGGAGTTTGGGCAAAATGTGACCCATCGCTGCTTTCAGTGATGGTTATCTTGACGTTATCTTGAGATGATTTCGGGGCTTTAGTGTCCCCGCGGTCCGGTCCTCGACCAGGCCTCCACCCCCAGGAAGCAGCCCGTGACAGCTGACTAACACCTAGGTACCTATTTTACTGCTAAATTGATTGGAATATTTTCAGTATAAAAAGTCGTAATTTCAAACTGCGAATACGTGCAGAGAGCCAGAATAGAATTTGGCTCCAAAATTAGGCTCAAAGGTCGAATTTAGGATGTTTGGGATATTTTGAAAACTGCAGGAAGGGTTTGGGCAAAATGTGATCAATCGCCGCTTTCAGTAATTGTCATATTTTCGGTATAAAAAGTCGTAATTTCAAACTGCGAATAGGTGCAAAAAGCCAGAATTTGGTTCCAAAATATAACTCAAGGGTTGAATTTTGGATGTTTGGGATATTTGGCAAACTGCTGGGAGGTTTGGGCAAAATGTGACCCATCGTTGCTTTCAGTAATTGGCATATTTTCAGTATAAAAATTAGTAATTTCAAACTGCGAATACGTGCAGACAACTCAAAACAAACGTTTTGTTTTGTACTAAAAATCATTGAATTTAGCAATATTTTGATATTTATCATCCTCTTTTCCTTTATGTGATTTAAACAAAATATCATCGAATTAGGCAATATTTTGCCGTTTTTCTATGTTTTTGTGAATTTTCAGTTTATTGGTATTAATTCAATATATATACGATAAAAATGATGCAAACACATAATTGATTAGAAATTATCATTAAATACTTCATTTTCAATCAACTATTTGTTTTTCGTTAAAAAACTGAGTAAGATATTGAAAAAGCGAGAAGTTCTGTTTTTATTGCATATATCGACGTTTCACCCGGATAAGAGCGGTTTTACGTGTAAATCTTCTATCGGTAATATAAACGGAAAATCAGGAACATTTTAGTTAATTCTAATGAAAACACATTGATTTTTATCATTTGTATTGGAAACAACATTTTTATGTCTTCTCTAGGATCTAAAAAATACGAAACCTCGCTTTTTGATTTGAAGTAAAAATCCTCAAATTTGGTAATATAGCGCCTTTTTTCACGTTTTTCATGTAGTGTCACTTTACGTAAATATATTCGTTTTTACCAATAATTCGATATTACTTCATATTTTCTCACGATATGTGATTTGGCCTTCAAATCTCAGGATTTGGCAATTTTTTTTATTTTTAAGCAAGTTTTCTTGCATTTTGTTTTGTACTAAAAATCATCGAATTTAGCAATATTTTAACGTTTATCATCCCCTTTTCCTTTAAGTAATTTTAACAAAATATCATAAAATTTGGCAATATTTTGCCGTTTTTCCACGGTTTTGTGAATTTTCAGTTTATTGGTATTAATTCATTAAATATACGATAAAAATGATGCAAACACATAATTGATAAGAAAATAACCTTAAATACTTTATTTTCAATCTAATATTTGATTCCCGGTAAAATACTGAGTAAGATATTGAAAAGGGGAGAAGTTTTGATTTTATTGCATATATCGACGTTTCAGCCGGATTAGAGCGGTTTTACGTGTACATCTTCCATCGGTAATATAAACGGAAAATCAGGAATATTTTTGAGTATTTTAATGAAAACACATTGATTTTTATCATTTGTATTGGAAACAACATCTTTATATGTCTTTTCTAGGGTCTAAATAACACGAAACCTCGTTTTATGATTTGAAGGTAAAATCCTCAAATTTGGTAATATAGCGATTTTTTTCACGTTTTTCATGTAGTGTGATTGTATGTTAATATATTCATTTTTACCAATATTTTGCTAATACTTCATGTTTTCTCACGATGTGTGATTTGGCCTTCACCTCCCTCTCAACACCACACCACCCAACACCTCCGTCTCAACACCACACCTCCCCCTCAACACCACACCACCCAACACCCCCTCTCAACACCACCCCACCCAACACCCGCTCTCAACACCACCCTACCCAACACCCCCTCTCAACACCACACAACCCAACACCCCGTCTTAACACCACACCACCCAACACCACACCTCCCAACACCTCCCTCTCAACACAACCCCCTCTCAACATCACCCCACCCAACACCCCCTCTCAACACCACACCACCCAACACCCCCTCTCAACACCACACCACCCAACACCTCCCTCTCCACACCACACCACCCAATACCCCCTCTTAACACCACACCACCCTATACCACACCACCCAACCCCCCCCCCTCTCAACACCACACAACCCAACACCCCTTCTCAACACCGCACCACCCAACACCTCCTTCTCAACAACACATCACCCAACACCCCCTCTCAACACCACACCACCCAACACCCCCCTCTCAACACCACATCACCCAACACCTCCCTCTCAAGACCACACCACCCAACACCTCCCTCTCAAGACCATACCACCCAACACCTCCCTCTAAACACAACACCATCCAACACCCCCTCTCAACACCACCCCCACCCAACACCCCCTCTCAACACCACCCCCACCCAACACCCCCTCTCAACACTACACCAACCAACACCCCCTCTCAACACCACACCATCCAACACCCTCTCTCAACACCACACCACCCAGCACCAACTCTCAACACCACACCACCAACACACCCACTCCACACCACCCCCTCTCAACAGCACCCCACCCAACACCCCCTCTCAACACCACACCATCCAACACCCCCTCTCAACACTACACCACCCAACGCATCCATCTCAACACCACACCATCCAACACCTCCTCTCAACACCACACCATCCAACACCCCCTTTCAACACCACCCCTCCCAACACCCCCTCTCAAAACCACATCACTCAACACCCCCTCTCAACACCACCCCACCCAACACCCCCTTTCAACACCACACCACCCAGCACCCCCTCTCAACAACACACCACCCAACACCTCCCTCTCAACACCACAACACCCAACACCTCCCCCTCAACACCACACCACCCAACACCCCCTCTCAACACCATCCCACCCAACACCCTCTCTCAGCACCACCCTACCCAACACCACCTTACCCAACACCCACTCTCAACACCACACCACCCAACACCTCCCTCTCAATACCACACCAACCAACAGCCCCTCTCAATACCACACCACCCAACACTCACTCTCAACACCACACCACCCAACACCCCCTCTCCACACCACCCCCTCTCAACAGCACCCCACCCAACACCCCCTCTGAACACCACACCAACCAACACGCCCTCTCAACACCACACCAACCAACACCTCCCTCTCAACACCACACAACCCAACACCTCCCCCTCAACACCACACCTCCTCTCAACACCACCCCACCCAACACCCCCTCTCAACACCACCCTACCCAACACCACCCTACCCAACACCCCCTCTCAACACCACACAACCCAACACCCCTTCTTAACACCACACCACCTAACACTACACCTCCCAACACCTCCCTCTCAACACCACCCTCTCTCAACACCACCCCACCCAACACCCCCTCTCAACACCACACCACCCAACACCCCCTCTCAATACCACACCACCCAACACCTCCCTCTCAACACCACACCACCCAACACCTCCCTCTCAAGACCACACCACCCAACACCCCCTCTCAACACCACCCCACCCAACACCCCCTCTCAACACCACCACCACCCAACACCCCCTCTCAACACTACACCATCCAACACCCCCTCTCAACACCACACCACCCAACACCCACTCTCAACACCACACCATTCAACACCCCCTCTCAACACCACCCCACCCAACACCCGCTCTCAACACCACCCTACCCAACACCCCCTCTCAACACCACACAACCCAACACCCCGTCTTAACACCACACCACCCAACACCACACCTCCCAACACCTCCCTCTCAACACAACCCCCTCTCAACATCACCCCACCCAACACCCCCTCTCAACACCACACCACCCAACACCCCCTCTCAACACCACACCACCCAACACCTCCCTCTCCACACCACACCACCCAATACCCCCTCTTAACACCACACCACCCTATACCACACCACCCAACCCCCCCCCTCTCAACACCACACAACCCAACACCCCTTCTCAACACCGCACCACCCAACACCTCCTTCTCAACAACACATCACCCAACACCCCCTCTCAACACCACACCACCCAACACCCCCCTCTCAACACCACATCACCCAACACCTCCCTCTCAAGACCACACCACCCAACACCTCCCTCTCAAGACCATACCACCCAACACCTCCCTCTAAACACAACACCATCCAACACCCCCTCTCAACACCACCCCCACCCAACACCCCCTCTCAACACCACCCCCACCCAACACCCCCTCTCAACACTACACCAACCAACACCCCCTCTCAACACCACACCATCCAACACCCTCTCTCAACACCACACCACCCAGCACCAACTCTCAACACCACACCACCAACACACCCACTCCACACCACCCCCTCTCAACAGCACCCCACCCAACACCCCCTCTCAACACCACACCATCCAACACCCCCTCTCAACACTACACCACCCAACGCATCCATCTCAACACCACACCATCCAACACCTCCTCTCAACACCACACCATCCAACACCCCCTTTCAACACCACCCCTCCCAACACCCCCTCTCAAAACCACATCACTCAACACCCCCTCTCAACACCACCCCACCCAACACCCCCTTTCAACACCACACCACCCAGCACCCCCTCTCAACAACACACCACCCAACACCTCCCTCTCAACACCACAACACCCAACACCTCCCCCTCAACACCACACCACCCAACACCCCCTCTCAACACCATCCCACCCAACACCCTCTCTCAGCACCACCCTACCCAACACCACCTTACCCAACACCCACTCTCAACACCACACCACCCAACACCTCCCTCTCAATACCACACCAACCAACAGCCCCTCTCAATACCACACCACCCAACACTCACTCTCAACACCACACCACCCAACACCCCCTCTCCACACCACCCCCTCTCAACAGCACCCCACCCAACACCCCCTCTGAACACCACACCAACCAACACGCCCTCTCAACACCACACCAACCAACACCTCCCTCTCAACACCACACAACCCAACACCTCCCCCTCAACACCACACCTCCTCTCAACACCACCCCACCCAACACCCCCTCTCAACACCACCCTACCCAACACCACCCTACCCAACACCCCCTCTCAACACCACACAACCCAACACCCCTTCTTAACACCACACCACCTAACACTACACCTCCCAACACCTCCCTCTCAACACCACCCTCTCTCAACACCACCCCACCCAACACCCCCTCTCATCACCACACCACCCAACACCCCCTCTCAATACCACACCACCCAACACCTCCCTCTCAACACCACACCACCCAACACCTCCCTCTCAAGACCACACCACCCAACACCCCCTCTCAACACCACCCCACCCAACACCCCCTCTCAACACCACCACCACCCAACACCCCCTCTCAACACTACACCATCCAACACCCCCTCTCAACACCACACCACCCAACACCCACTCTCAACACCACACCATTCAACACCCCCTCTCAACACCACCCCACCTAACACCCCCTCTCAACACCACACCACCCAACACCCCCTCATAACACTATACCACCCAACACCTCCCTTTCAACACCACACCACCCAACACCTCCCTATCAACACCACACCACCAAACACCTCCCTCTCAACACCACACCGCCCAACACGTCCTCTCAACACCACACCACCCAACACCTCCCTCTCAACACCACACCACCCATCACCCACTCTCAGCACCACACCACCCAACACCACACCACCCAACACCCCCCTCTCAACACCACACCACCCTACACCTACCTCTCAACACCACACCACCCAACACCTCCCTCTCAACACCACACCACCCAACACCTCCCTCTCAACACCACACCACCCAACACCTCCCTCTCAATACCACCCCATCCAACACCTCCCTCTCAGCACCACACCACCCAAGACCCCCTCTCAACACCACACCACCCAACACCCCCTCTCAACACCACACCACCCAACACCCCCTCTCACCACCACACCACCCAACACCTCCCTCTCAACACCACACCGCCCAACACGTCCTCTCAACACCACACCACCCAACACCTCCCTCTCAACACCACACCACCCATCACCCACTCTCAGCACCACACCACCCAACACCACACCACCCAACACCCCCCTCTCAACACCACACCACCCTACACCTCCTTCTCAACACCACACCACCCAACACATCCCTCTCAACACCACACCACCCAACACCTCCCTCTCAACACAACACCACCCAACACCTCCCTCTCAACACCACACCACCCAACACCCCGTCTCAACACCACCCCACCCAACACCCCCCTCTCAACACCATACCACCCAACACCTCCCTCTCAAAACCACACCACCCAACACCCCTTCTCAACACCGCACCACCCAACACCTCCCTCTCAACAACACATCACACAACACCCCCTCTCAACACCACACCACCCAACACCCCCTCTCAACACCACACCACCCAACACCTCCCTCTCAACACCACACCACCCAACACCCCCTCTCAACACCACATTATCCAACACCCCCTCTCAACACCACCCCACCCAACACCCCCTCTCAACCAAACACCATTCAACACCCCCTCTCAACACAACCCCACCCAACACCCCCTCTCAACACCACACCATCCAACACCCCCTCTCAACACCACCCCACCCATCACCCCCTCTCAAAACAACACCATCCAACACCCCCTCTCAACACCACCCTCACCCAACACCCCCTCTCAACACCACCCTATCCAACACCCCCTCTCAACACCACAACACCCAACACCCACTCTCAACACCACACCACCCAACACCCCTTCTCAACACCACCCCACCCTAAACCCCCCTCAACACCACACCACCCAACACCCCCTCTCAACACCATACCACCTAACACCTCCCTTTCAACACCACACCACCAAACACCTCCCTCTCAAGAACACACCACCCAACACCTCCCTCTCAACACCACACCACCCTACACCTCCCTCTCAACACCACACCACCCAACACCTCCCTCTCAACACCACACCACCCAACACCTCCCTCTCAACACCACACCACCCAACACCTCCCTCTCAATACCACCCCATCCAACACCTCCCTCTCAACACCACACCACCCAAGACCCCCTCTCAACACCACACCACCCAACACCCCCTCTCAACACAACACCACCCAACACCCCCTCTCACCACCACACCACCCAACACCCCCTCTCACCACCACACCACCCAACACCCCCTCTCACCACCACACCACCCAACACCACCACAACTACATTACAACCACCACTATCCACCAAAAAAAAGTGAAAAAAGTCACTATAATACCAAATTCGAGGATATTTACTTCAAATAATAGAGCGAGGTTGCGTATTATTTTGATCATTATAAAGGCATATGAAAACGTTGTTTCCAATTCAAATGATAATAAACAATGTGTTTTCATTAGAATATCTAAAATGTTCCTGAATTTCCGTTTATATTACTGAGAAAAGAGGTACTCGTAAAACAGCTGTTATCCGGATGAAACGTCGAAATATGTAATAAAAACAGAAAATCTCTCCTAATCAATATCTGACTCACTATTTTAACGAGGTACAAATAGTTGATTGAAAATCAAGTATTTAAGGGTAATTTGCAATTAATTACGTGTTTGCATCATATTTCTCCTGAAATTGATGAATTAATGGTAATAAACCGAAAAGGCTTTAAAACTAGGTAAAACGGCAAAATTTTGCCTAAATCGAAGATATTTGGTTTAAATCTCGTAAAGGAAAATAGGATGAAAAAACCTCAAAATATTGCTAAATTTGATTATTTTAAGTACAGAGCACAATGCAAGAAAACTTCCATTATAAGGTAATATTATCTGAAATTCTGAGATTTGTAGGCCAAATTACATATAGTGGGACAACAAGAAGTAGTATCAAAATATTAGTAAATTCGAACATTTTTACCTAAAATCACTCTACATGAAAAACGTGAAAAAGTCACCATAATACCAAATTCGATGATTTTAACATCAAATCATAGAGCGAGATTGCGTATTATTTGGATCATTAAAAAGTCATATGAAAACGTTGTTTCCAATTCAAATGATAAAAATCAATGTGCTTTCTTTAGAATTAACTAAAATGTTCCTGAATTTCCGTTTACATTACTGAAAGAAGAGATACTCGTAAAACCGCTCTAATCCGGCTGAAACGTCGAAATATGCAATAAAAACATAAAATCTTTCCTAATCAATATCTGTCACACTATTTTAACGAGGTACAAATAGTCGATTTAAAATAAGGTATTTAATTTTAATTTGCAAATAATTACGTGTTTGCATCATATTTATCGTTAATATATTGAATTAGGAGAGCCTTTTAGGCTTTCAAGCCTTTTAGGCAATAAACCTAAAAGGCTTGAAAACGCAGAAAAACGGCTAAATATTGCCTAAATCGTTGATATTTGGTTTAAATCTCATAAACGAAACAAGGATGAAAAACTTCAAAATATTGCTAAATTCGATGATATTAAGTACAAAGTACGATTCAAGAAAACTTGCTTAAAAACGCCATATTATGCGAAATTCTGAGATTTGTAGGCAAAATTACATATCGCAAGACAACATGACGTAGTATCAAAATGAACATTTTTACCTAAAATCACTACATGAAAAACGTAAGAAAAGTCACTATAATACCAAATTCGAGGACTTTTACATCCAATCATATTGCGAGGCTGCGTATAATTTGGATCATTAAAAAGGCATATGAAAACGTTGTTTCCAACTCAATTGATAAAAATCAATGTGCTTTCTTTAAAACTAACTGAAATGTTCCTGAATTTCCGTTTATATTACTGGAGGAAGAGGTACTCGTAAAACCGCTCTAAATCTGGCTGAAACGTAGAAATATGCAATAAAAACCGAAATTCTCTCCTAATCAATACCTAACTCACTATTTTAACGAGATACAAATAGTTGACTGAAAATCTTGTATTTAAGGTTAATTTGCAATTATTTACGTGTTTGCATCATTTTTATCGTAAATTTATTGAATTACTGGCAATAAACCAAAAAAGCTTGAAAACGTTGAAAAACGGCCAAATATGGCCTAAATCGTTGATATTTGGATGAAATCTCATGATGGAAACAACGATGAAAAACCTGAAAATACTGCTAAATTCAATAATATTAAGTACAAAGCAAAATGCAACAAAACTTGCTTAAAAACACAATATTATGCGAAATTCTGAGATTTGTAGGCTAAATTACATATCGCGAGACAACATGAAGTAGTATCAAAATATAAATTTATTCGAACATTTTTTCCTAAAATCACGCAACATGAAAAACGTGAAAAAAGTCACTATAATACCAAATTCGAAGATTGTTACTTCAAATAATTTTTACATCAAATCATACAGCGAGGCTGCGTATTATTTTGATCATTAAAAAGGCATATGAAAACGTTGTTTCCAATTCAAATGATAATAAACAATGTGTTTTCATTAGAATTAACTAAAACGTTCCGGAATTCCCGTTTATATTACTGAAAGAAGAGGTACTCGAAAAACCGCTCTAACCCGGATGAAACGTCGAAACATGTAATAAAAACAGAAAATCTCTCCTAATCAATATCTTATTCACTATTTTAACGAGGTACAAATAGTTGATTGAAAATCAAATATTTAAGTTTAATTTGCAATTAATTACGTGCTTGCATTATATTTATCGTAAATTTATTGAATTAATGGCAATGAACCTAAAGGCTTGAAAACGCGGAAAAACGGCAAAATATTGCCTAAATCATTGATATTTGATTTAAATCTCATGAAGGAAACAAGGATGAAAAACCTCAAAATATTGGCAAATTCGATGATTTTAAGTACAAAGCACAATGCAAGGAAACTTGCTTAAAGCCATATCGCCGCTCTCAGTAATTGGCATATTTTCGGTATAAAAAGTCGTAATTCAAACTGCGAATACGTACAGAGAGCCAGAATTTGACTTCAAAATATGGTTCAGGCGACGAATTCGGGATTTTTATAATTAAGGATATGTTGATGGAAAATTTCCAAAACATCTTTAGTTTTTCTAATACAAATTTTGAAAGTTACCCCCAAAATTATGCAAATAACTCATGTTTATTCCTATTATAAAGTCAATAAATGAACTTTGAGAAAAAACCTATCAACAACACTTGAAGACATGCACTCTACATACACTGCGCAAGTTTCATGTAAATTGAATAAAAAATAAAGAAGTTATTTGAATGTTTATGTTAATTGAAAAAAACAAGCAAATAATAAAGTCTAAGATTCTAAAATCTGTGGGTGAGGTTGACATCAACCACTTTTCTTTAAAATTGGCTCCCTTACAGATTCACGCCGGATTAGAGCGTGACCGTAAAATGTGATCGCCGTTCTCAGTAATTAGCATATTTTCTGTATAAAAAGTCGTAATTTCAAACTGCGAATACGTGCAGAGAGCCAGAATTTGTCTCCAAAATATAGCTCAAGCGTCGAATTTGGGATGATTGGGATATTTTGAAAAGTGCAGGGAGGGTTTAGGCGAAATGTGATCAATCGCCGCTTTCAGTAATTGGCATATTTTTGGTATAAAAAGTCGAAATTTCAAGCAACGAATACGTGCAGAGAGCCAGAATTTGGCTTCAAAATATGGCTCAAGGGTCGAATTTGGGATGTTTGGGATATTTTGAACACTGCAGGGAGGGTTTAGGCAAAATGTGATACATCGCCGCTTTCAGTAATTGGCATATTTTCGGTATAAAAAGTCTTATTTTCAAACTGCGAATACGTGCTGAGAAGATATTTTGGTGACAGATATACCCACCTATGTATGGCAATCAGATACGAAAATCAGAAGCGGAGTGCCACATAGTGCCACTCCATATTAGGTCACCCAAGGTGTGAGTGGTAGCAGTCGAAAAAACAGTGAAGATAGGTATCTATTATGTACCGCTATGACAATGTTCATTTATACAGTTAAGTATGGCAGTGTATTTAAGTAAAAAATGAATTTATTTGTATAATAATCACACACAGGTGAGTGCCAGTTATGCCCCTACATTCCTCTATGGGGCAGGTGTAAAACAGGTTCCTCTCAGTAATGGTGGTCGCCCGTACCTTCCTCGCACCTAATGACCTTGACTTTACCGTAACAGAGTTCTGCACCCAGTGGGGTCGTGTGGGTCTAATATAAGAGTATTAAATTATAAATCTCCCCCAGGGGTTAAAAAAATCAAAGAATTTATTAATGCTTTATTAGGTAAAAATCACAAGTGATGTATAAGAAGTTAATTATAAGAGTTAATAAATGTAGTTATGGATTCCTCACTCTTATTCCTCACTCCCCTCCACCTCCCCATCCTCATCTGAGTAGGATTCTGACGTCTCCCCATCTGTGGTTTTGGCTCTCTGCACGTATTCGCAGATTGAAATTACGACTTTTTATACTGAAAATATGCCAATTACTGAAAGCGGCGATTCATCACATTTTGCATAAACCCACCTTGCAGTTTTCAAAATATCCCAAATATCCCAAATTCGACACTTGAGCCATATTTTGGAGCCAAATTCTGGCTTTCTGCACATATTCGCAGTTTGAAATTAAGAATTTTTATTCCGAAAATATGCCAATTACTGATAGCGGCGATGGATCACCTTTTGCCCAAATCTTCCCTGCAGTTTTCAAAATATTCCAAACATCCCAAATTCGACGCATGAGCCATATTTTGGAGCAAAATTCTGGCTCTCTGCACGTATACGCAGTTTGAAATTACGACTTTTTATACCGAAAATAAGCCAATTACTGAGAGCGGTAATGGGTCACATTTTGACCAAACCCTCCCCCCTCTTGCAGTGTTCAAAATATCCCAAACATCCCAAATTCGACCCTTGAGCCATATTTTGGAGCCAAAATCTGGCTCTATAGTCGTATTCGCAGTTTGAAATTACGACTTTTTATACTGAAAAAATGCCAATTACTGAAAGCGACGATGGATCACATTTTGCCCAAACCTTCCCGGCAGTGTTCAAAATATCCCAAACATCCCAAATTCGACCCTTGAGCCATATTTTGGAGACAAAATCTGGCTCTCTGCACGTATTCGCAGTTTGAAATTACGACTTTTTATACCGAAAATATACCAATTACTGAGAGCGGCGATGGGTCACATTTTGCCCAAACCCACTTACAGTTTTCAAAATATCCAAAACATCCCAAATTCGACCCTTGAGCCATATTTTGGAGCCAAATTCTGGCTCTCTGCACGTATTCGCAGTTTGAAATAAGGATTTTTTATACCGATAATATGCCAATTACTAAAGGCTGTGATGGATCACATTTTGACCCAACCCCTCAATGCAGTTTTCAAAATATTCCAAACATCCCAAATTCGACGCTTGAGCATTATTTTGGAGCCAAATTCTGGCTCACTGCACGTATCCGCAGTTTGAAATTACGACTTTTTATACCGTAAATAAGACAATTACTGAGAGCGGCGATGGTTCACATTTTGCACAATCTCCCCCCCTCCCCCACCGCAGTGTTCAAAATATCCCAAACATCCCAAATTCGACCCTTGAGCCATATTTTGGAGACAAAATCTGGCTCTATAGTCGTATTTTGAGTTTGAAATTACGATTTTTTATATCGAAAATATGACAACTACTGAGAGCAGCGATGGATCACATTTTGCCCAAACCCTCCCTGCAGTTTTAAAAATATCCCAAACATCCACAGTTCAACGCTTGAGCCATATTTTGGACCCAAATTCTGGCTCTCTATACGTATTCGCAGATTGAAATTACGACTTTTTATACCGAAAATATGCCAATTACTGACCGCGGCGATAAGTCACATTACGCCCAAACCCCCCTGCAGCTTTCAAAATATCCAAAACATCCCATATTCAACCCTTGAGCCATATTTTAGAGCCAAATTCTGGCTTTCTGCACGTATTCGCAGTTTGAAATTAGTATTTTTTATACCGAAAATATGCCAAGTACTGAAAGAGGCGATGGGTCACATTTTGCCCAAACCACCCCTGCAGTTTTCAAAATATCTCAAACATTCCAAAATCGACCCTCAAGCTATATTTTGGAGCCAAATTTTGGCTCTCTGCACGTATTCGCAGTTTGAAATTACGACTTTTTATACTGAAAATCTGCCAATTACTGAAAGCAACGATAGATCACATTTTGCCCAAACCCGCCCCTGCAGTGTTCAAAATATACCAAACATCCCAAATTCGACCCTTGAGCCAAATTTTGGAGTTAAAATCTGGCTCTCTGCGCTTATTCGCAGTTTGAAATTACGACATTTTATAGCGAAAATATGCCAATTACTGAAAACGCAGATGGATCACGTTTTGCCCAAACCCTCCCTACAGTTTTCAAAATATCCCAAACATCTCAAATTCGACGCTTGAGCCATATTTTGAAGCAAAATTCTGGCTCTCTGCACGTATTCGCAGTTTGAAATTACGACTTTTTATACCGACAATATGCCAATTGCTGAGAGCGGCGATCGGTCACATTTTGCCCAAACCCCCCTTCAGTTTTCAACATTTCCTACACATACCAAAAACGACCCTCAAGCCATATTTTGGAGCCAAATTCTGGCTCTCAGCACGTATTCGCAGTTTGAAATTACGACTTTTTTTTACCGAAAATATGCCAGTTACTGAAAGCGGCGATTGATCACATTTTGCCGTTTTTCAACGTTTTTGTGAATTTTCAGTTTATGGGTATTAATTCATTATATATACGATAAAAATGATGCAAACACATAATTGATTAGATAATAACATTAAATACTTCATTTTCCATCAACTATTTGTTTCTCGTTACAATACTGAGTAAGATATTGAAAAGGGGAGAAGTTCTGTTTTTATTGCATATATCGACGTTTTAGCCGGATTAGAGCGGTTTTACGTGTACATCTTCCATCGGTAATATAAACGGAAAATCAGGAACATTTTAGTTAATTCTAATGAAAACACATTGATTTTTATCATTTGTATTGGAAACAACATTGTCATATGTCTTTTCTTGGATCTAAATAATACGAAACCTCGCTCTATGATTTGAAGTTAAAATCCTCAAATTTGGTAAAATTGTGACTTTTTCACGTTAATCATGTAGTTTTATATTACGTAAATATATTCATTTTTACCAATATTTCGATACTATGTCATGTAGTATCACGATGTGTGATTTGGCCTTCAAATCTCAGAATTTCACATAATATTGCATTTTAAGCAAGTTTTCTTGCATTTTGTTTTGTACGAAAAATCGTCGAATATTTTGACGTTTATCATCCCCTTTTCCTTTATGTGATTTAAACAAAATATCATCGAATTAGGCAATATTTTGCCGTTTTTCCACGTTTTTGTGAATTTTCAGTTTATTGTTATTAATTCATTAAATATACGATAAAAATGATGCAAACACATAATTGATTAGAAATTAACCTTAAATACTTCATTTTCAATCAACAATTTGTTTCTCGTTAAAATACTGAGTAGTATATTGAAAAGAGAAGATGTTCGGTTTTTATTGAATATATCGACGTTTCAGCCGGATTAGAGCGGTTTTACGTGTACATCTTCCATCGGTAATATAAACGGAAAATCAGGAACATTTTAGTTAATTCCATTGGTTTTTATCATTTGTATTGGAAACAACATTGTCATATGTCTTTTCTTGGATCTAAATAATACGAAACCTCGCTCTATGATTTGAAGTTAAAATCCTCATATATGGTAAAATAGTGACTTTTTTCACGTTTTTCATGTAGTTTGATATTACATAAATATATTCATTTTTACCAATATAGGTAAAATGAATATATTTACGTAATATCAAACTACATGATTAACGTGAAAAAGTCACAATTTTACCAAATTTGAGGATTTTAACTTCAAATCATAGAGCGAGGTTTCGTATTATTTAGATCCAAGAAAAGACATATGACAATGTTGTTTCCAATACAAATGATAAAAACCAATGGAATTAACTAAAATGTTCCTGATTTTCCGTTTATATTACCGATGGAAGATGTACACGTAAAAACGCTTTAATCCGGCTAAAACGTCGATTGCATATTTTTGCTAAACATATGCTAGAACTAAAATTTTTGCTAAAAACGATTGCTAAAACGTTTATTGCATATGCAATAAAAACCGAACTTCTCCCCTTTTTAATATCTTACTGAGTATTTTAACGAGAAACAAATAGATGATTGAAAATGAAGTATTTAAGGTTATTATCTAATCAATTATGTGTTTGCATTACTTTTATCGTATATATAATGAATTATTAACAATAAACTGAAAATTCACAAAAACGTGGAAAAACGGCAAAATATTGCCTAATTCGATGATAATTTGTATAATCACATAAAGGAAAAGGGGATGATAAACGTCAAAATATTGCTAAATTCGATGATTTTTCGTACGAAACAAAATGCAAGAAAACTTGCTTAAAATGCAATATTATACGAAATTCTGAGATTTGAAGGCCAAATCACATATCGTGATACTACATGAAATAGTATCGAAATATTGGTAAAAATGACTATATTTGCCTAATATCAAACTACATGATTAACGTGAAAAAGTCACTATTTTTAATATCTTACTGAGTATTTTAACGAGAAACAAATAGATGATTGAAAATGAAGTATTTAAGGTTATTATCTAATCAATTATGTGTTTGCATTACTTTTATCGTATATATAATGAATTATTAACAATAAACTGAAAATTCACAAAAACGTGGAAAAACGGCAAAATATTGCCTAATTCGATGATAATTTGTATAATCACATAAAGGAAAAGGGGATGATAAACGTCAAAATATTGCTAAATTCGATGATTTTTCGTACGAAACAAAATGCAAGAAAACTTGCTTAAAATGCAATATTATACGAAATTCTGAGATTTGAAGGCCAAATCACATATCGTGATACTACATGAAATAGTATCGAAATATTGGTAAAAATGACTATATTTGCCTAATATCAAACTACATGATTAACGTGAAAAAGTCACTATTTTACCATATATAAGGATTTTACCTTCAAATCATAGATCGAGGTTTCGTATTATTTAGATCCAAGAAAAGACAAATGACAATGTTGTTTCCAATACAAACGATAAAAATCAATGTGTTTTCATTAGAATTAACTAAAATGTTGCTGATTTTCCGTTTATATTACCGATGGAAGATGTACACGAAAACATCTCTATTCCGGCTGAAACGTCGATATATGCAATAAAAACCGAACTTCTCCACTTTTTAATATCTTACTCAGTATTTTAACGAGAAACAAACAGATATTTGAAAATGAAGTATTTAAGGTTATTATCTAATCAATTATGTGTTTGCATCATTTTAACGTATTTTTAATGAATTTATACCCATAGACTGAAAGATCACAAAAACGTGGAAAAACGGCAAAATATTGCCTAATTCGATGATATTTTGTTTAAATCACATAAAGGAAAAGGAGATAATAAACGTGAAAATATTGCTAAATTCGATGATTTTTCGTACGAAACAAAATGCAAGAAAACTTGCTTAAAATGCAATATTATGCGAAATTCTGAGATTTGAAGGCCAACTCACATACCGTGATACTACATGAAATAGTATCGAAATATTGGTAAAAATGAATATATTTACGTAATATCAAACTACATGAAAAACGTGAAAAAGTCACTATTTTACCATATCTGAGGATTTTAACTTCAAATCATAGAGCGAGGTTTCGTATTATTTAGATCCAAGAAAAGACATATGACAATGTTGTTTCCAATACAAATGATTAAAACCAATGGAATTAACTATAATGTTCATGATTTTCCGTTTATATTACCGATGGAAGATGTACACGTAAAACCGTTCTAATCCGGCCTAAACGTCGATATATGCAATAAAAACCGAACATCTCCCCTTTTCAATATCCTACTCAGTATTTTAACGAGAAACAAATTGTTGATTGAAAATGAAGTATATCTAATCAATTATGTGTTTGCATCATTTTTATCGTATATTTAATGAATTAATAACAATAAACTGAAAATTCACAAAAACGTGGAAAAACGGCAAAATATTGCCTAATTCGATGATATTTTGTTTAAATAACATAAAGGAAAAGGGGATGATAAACGTCAAAATATTGCTAAATACGATGATTTTTCGTACGAAACAAACTGCAAGAAAACTTGCTTAAAATGCATTATTATGCGAAATTCTGAGATTTGAAGGCCAAATCACATATCGTGATACTACATGAAATAGTATCGAAATATTGGTAAAAATGAATATATATACGTAATATCAAACTACATGAAAAACGTGAAAAAAGTCACTATATAACCATATTTGACGATTTTAACTTCAAATCATAGAGCGAGGTTTCGCATTATTTAGATCCATGAAAAGACATATGACAATGTTGTTTCCAATAGAAATGATAAAAATCAATGTGTTTTCATTAGAATTAAATAAAATGTTCCTGATTTTCCGTTTATATTACCGATAGAAGATGTACACGAAAGCATTTCTATTCCGGCTGAAACGTCGATATATGCAATAAAAACAGAACTTCTCTCCTTTTCAATATTGTGAGGGATCTAGATCCCTCAGCTAGGTTTTTCCTAGTTTCTAGAGCAGGCTAGACACTCTAGAAACTGAAGCTTTCAAAATAACATATGCTTGTTGGGTGTTGAATGAAAGCTTATGTCACAAACTATCACTTGAGAGTAGTTAGAAGTCTGTGATTGCTCTGTAGAGAGAATTACAGAGATTTTCCTGTTTCTGTGAAGTAGGATGTGAGTTACTTGGACTAAAACCGTTAGAGGTGGGGGGGGAGAGCGGGGTGAGCGCTGCCTCTTCCCCCCCCACATGGGAGACATCACGCCACTGTCTAGGCCTCCCCCTCCTTGTGACGTCACAGGACGCGCACGGCGAGGCTATCGGTGAGTGGTTTAGGCACCATGATTAACAGTGCGGGCTTCAAGCTGATTGGTCTAGGCATTGTAGGGAGGAGGTATGGGCATGCAGAGTACCCTTAGCCCGCGAAATCTTCAGTTTGAATTGGGCGGCCAGGGAAGGAAGACGTGTCTGGGTGGGGGGGGGGGGAATTTTCCCCCTCCACCCCCTGTTAATCGCTTCTGTCGTCCAAATTACTCGATTGGTGGCACTCCTGCCATCAGGGGTTGTGTCAAGGCCTAATTAAGTGAATTGGGGCCAGGGATTTACGGAAGAAACAGTAAAAAGCTAAAGGACAGTTGACTGTGTGAACGCATGAGGCAGGCTGGCAGAAGCCTCGTGGAGTATCAGATTGATCCCTCATCCCTCGGGTCTGAGTATCCTGTCTAGTGGCAATGGACAATTGATGTTGGGCAGTGTATGCGTATGTGATATTGCAGGCCCATGTTGGACTTTGCATTCCGCCAGGCCGCGTCAGTATGGGGACGCCACCAACCATTGTCACCCCAGAGTAGAACAAAGGCAGGTTCTAGAGTGATGGGGTGGAGATTCCCCAGCCGCGTGGGTACTCCTGTGGGCGGCACCCATGTGCGCGCCCGCCCGCCCGCGGGTGGGCTTCCCACCCAGGCAAACACCACCCCGCCCGCCCGCCCGGCCGGTGGGGTGGTATCACGTCATGCGCCACTCAGGCCACCCGCACGCCGGCCACCCAACCCCCCCCCCATCTCTCACCTCGGGAGGGGCGCTGTGGCCACCTGCCTTGGCCACATGCCTTGGCCACTTTCCCGGGACAGCCTAGGGCCACATCTTGTCGACGCATGAGGAGCAAGCAGCTAAGTGTTGTCAGCTAGTGTGGTAGTAACTTTGGTAATGAGGAAAATAAGGGAAAGAAGGCAGTAGAAAGGAGCCGTGAGTACAATAAAAGTTGTTAACAGTGAGGAAGCAGCTGAGAGACAGCTGTCTGTACTGTCGTCCAGGTGATTGGTTGGGATGTACCTGGAGATGGATGTTGTACACGGTAGCACACAAGTAGATATATATATATTTATATAAGTGTGTAGACTGACTGGAGTGTGTGACCAGTCAGTGTAGATATTTACCATATAAGTGATCCAGCCTGTCGATTCTATATAATCGTTCAGGCTGGATTAATGCCATAGAGTACAGTAAAATTATAATCATTAGAGGTAGTCAGGAGTGTCAGTGAGGACCCCCTGAAGTCTGTGTAATTAGTACATGTTACTTGGTGATATAATTTTCAGAGAGTATGTGAATGCCATTTCTGTGTTCATTTGCATGCTATTGTACTGTGTTGTGTGGTAGTCAGTAGAGGTGATTGCTGACTGATTGCCTAATGATGTCATTAGCATGTGGGGTATGCTGACGGCATCATTATGTTGCAGGTTTGTGCAGTGTTGTTATCAGTATACAATATTATTGCCCCAGGAACTGTGTTGAGGGTAAGGGACTTCTAGGATTATTCAGGGGAATTTTCAGTACTTAATGAGAGCAGGCAATTGATGGGTTAATTGCCTGGCTGAGGTATGTGTGTGTTCACAGTATTCCTTTGCAATCAGGTGCAAGAAGTAAAAGAGGAGGGGCAGTAATATTAGTATACTTTTGTGTGTTGCACAACCGTGTGTTTTTATTGTGTGGGCACAGTAATTAGCGAGTTGCAGAGCTGCAACTATATGTGGGTAGTGCTGATATGTTGTTGCATGCCATTATAGTGTGACCTATGTAACGCTGGGGTTACTTTGTTTCTTTAAGTTATGTTGAGGACTAAAGGATTCAGTGAGTTAATTTTTCAGTGAGTTAATTAAAGGGTAATTAACTGGACAAGGGGTGCACACTTAGTATTGTGGAGTGAGTGGGGGCTGTTAAGAGAAACAGTGTTGAGCTATAATGAGATACGTCTCGGGAGCAATTAATTGTCCATGTGACAGTTAATTGACCACTCTAGCTAATTATGTAATTAGCCTTCTCATCATGAATTCACGTAGTGGGAGAGGTTCTGTCAGAGTCTGTCAGTATTTGTGTTAACGTAATATGCTCGAGACTAATTACCTTTCAGGGGTATAGAAAGTAGTGGCTCATGTTAATTAGTGGAGTAATTAGCATTGGAGAGCTCCGGTGACTCGGTAAAGCGAGGTCATGGAGCTAGCATAAATCGTTGTATTAATCATATCCTGTCTGAGGACAGTGGATTATTGGCACATCTTGTTAATTAGGGTAATTAACTCCTTTCCCGTGAATTCACAGTGTTTGATGAGACCTGCTTAGGCAGTGCGGAGTGAGACGTATTTATGGATGTTTAATTATCGGTCCTGGTGACAGTTAATTAATGGCTCAGCAGTAATTAGTGCCCTAATTAGGGTAATTAACACTCACTAGTAATTTTTTGACACAGAGTGTGGAGAAGCTACCAAGTTAGGGTAGGCTTAGTGAACGTAACTCAATGGGGATGTAATTAGTGGTCCGTTTGACCTTAATTGAGAATTACTCACTGAATACTTGCAAGGAGTCAAGTGTGTTGTAATATGTTGAGTTATTGTTAACAAGAGAGAGACAAGTGTTAATGATTAACGTAGGGACGTGTAAAGGCAACAGTCACAGGGAAGTTCACGCAGTGGAGGAATTGTCAAGTGAAGACTAACGTAGTGTTAACGATTTAACGAGCTGTCGTTAATTGAGTAATTAACGTAAGGGGTTGACGGTCTGCTGTGATCGGAGTCAATTGCGCTGTAATTAAGCTTCCGTAATTCGTTGGACTGATCAGCTCTGTCTGCGGACAGAGTGATTAAGCACTCGTAGTTAATTAAAGATAATTAGTAATCGCCACTTAGTGAATTCTCCAGGTGTTGATGTTGTTGTTTACACGGAGTATTTGAACATTGTTTGTGATTACCGTAGTACTTTGTTGCTGACTGCTGCGATCAGTCAATTAACGTAATTAATCACTTCAGGCAATTTCTTTTGGTTGTCGTCTGGTGACGAGAGTAGAGTCATACAAGGGATCTGTGGAGCTGTGTCCCAGAATTCCCGCCTTGCCTGTCGATATATCGGGTTACAACAGGGCAACTTCTTAGTGGGAGTTGCAAAGAGTGTTCACACGGGGTTGTGATAGGGGGAGTTACTGTTAGACTTCCGCCTAGTTACGTGGGTCTCTCCTGGGGGGCGGGAGGACCCCTAAGCTTGTGATTATAGTAGCTGTCAGGGAAACCAAGACACTATTGATTGCCTGCTTGTGTCTTTGTTTCAGTGGATCTTTCATTTGGTCAGTTAGTTCATGTTGTCAGCCCGAAGTGTCAGCAAGATGGAGCCTGCTGTCACTTCTCGAGGGGCTGTTGAATAGCTGTGTTGCAAATGCCACTTGATGTACAATAACGTAACCATTCGCTGTGGTGTAACGTAGTCTGTGATATTTTTCTTTGATTTGCAATATTGCGTCATCAGTGGGCACACCTGTGTTCAGGTTAGTTCAGTATGCAGCCTCACAGCAAGGGTTGCTATTTAGCTGTTTGTTATCGTGCCACTGGATTGACATTAACGTAACGTAAACTCGGTAATGTAGTAGTTAGTCTCTTGTTATTAATAAATTGTTATGTTATAGAAAACAGTCTTTGATGTCAACCCTTCAACCGTATTATTCCACCATATTTCTGCATAATATTATTAAATGTTGATGTGATCTTGATAAGGCGGCTGTTCTTGGGAATTCGAATTCCAATTCATAGCGCCACTTCAAATATAAATATTTGATTGTGAGAACCCGTCGGTTACCCTTTATTAGTTTTAACGTCCTGTTTAACTAGGAGGAGCCAGCGGCCTATTGTGGACAGGTTTTCACCCTTGTTGGTGGAGGCCTGGCGGTTTGCTCCCGCTTTTCCTTTTTCTACTGGACTTATGCTTAACTGCCGTGAGCAGACTTTAAACTTGTAGTCCACCTCTTAAGGGAGGTAGGCGTAGAGAAAAATCTCACAAATATCTTACTCAGTATTTTAACGGGAAACAAATAGTTGATTGAAAATGAAGTATTTAATGTTATTATCTACTCAATTATGTGTCTGCATCATTTTTATCGTATATATAATGAATTAATACCCATAAACTGAAAATTCACAAAAACGTTGAAAAACGGCAAAATATTGCCTAATTCGATGATATTTTGTTTAATTCACATAAAGGAAAAGGGGATGATAAATGTCAAAATATTGCTAAATTCGATGATTTTTCGTACGAAACAAAATGCAAGAATATTGCTTAAAATGCAATATTATGCGAAATTCTGAGATTTGAAGGCCAAATCACATATCGTGATACTACATGAAATAGTATCGGAATATTGGTAAAAATGAATATATTTACGTAATATCAAACTACATGAAAAACGTGAAAAAAGTCACTATTTAACCATATTTGAGGATTTTAACTTCAAATCATAAAGCGAGGTTTCATATTATTTAGATCCAAGAAAAGACATATGACAATGTTGTTTCCAATACAAATGATAAAAAACAATGTGTTTTCATTAGAATTAACTAAAATGTTCTTGATTTTCCGTTTATATTACCGATGGAAGATGTACACGTAAAACCGCTCTAATCCGCCTGAAACGTCGATATATGCAATAAAAACCGAACTTCTCCACTTTTCAATATCTTACTCAGTATTTAAACGAGAAACAAATAGATGATTGAAAATGAAGTATTTAAGGTTATTATCTAATCAATTATGTGTTTGCATCATTTTTATCGTATATATAATGAATTAATACCCATAGACTGAAAATTCACAAAAACGTGGAAAAACAGAAAAATGTTGCCTAATTCGATGATATTTTGTTTAAATCAAAACAGGAGTTTGATCAAAATTAATTAAAGATTAAATTAAGTTAGATTAAATCAAAACAGGAGTTTTAAATCAAAACAGGAGTTTAAGTGAGGGATGCAGAGGCTCAAGAAAGGGATGCAGAGGCTTAAGAAAGTGATGCAGAGGATCAAAAAAGGGATGCATAGGCTTAGGAAAGTGATGCAGAGGATGAAGAGAGTTTTGCAGAGGCCTAAGAGAGGGATGCAGAGGCTGAAGAGAGTGATGCAAAGGCTCAAGAGAGTGATGCAGAGGCTGAAGAGAGTGTTGCAGAGGCTTAAGAGAGGGATGCAGAGGCTCAGGAGAGGGATGCAGAGGCTTAAGAGAGTGATGCAGAGGCTGAAAACAGTGTTGCAGAGGCTTAAGAGAGGGATGCAGATGCTCAAGAGAGTGATGCAAAGGCTCAAGAGAGTGATGCAGAGGCTTAAGAGAGTGATGCAGAGGCTTAAGAGAGTGATGCAGAGGCTTAAGAGAGTGATGCAGAGGCTTAAGAGAGGGATGCAGAGGCTCAAGAGATGGATGCAGAGGCTCAAGAGAGGGATGCAGGGGCTCAAGAGAGGGATGCAGAGGCTAGAGTGAGGGAAGCAGAGGCACAAGAGAGGGATGCAGACGCTCTTGAGAGTGACGCAGAGGCTCAAAAGAGGGATGCAGGGGCTTAAGAGAGTGATGCAAAGGCTCAAGTGAGGGATGCAGAGGCTCATGAGAGGGATGCAGGAGTTCAAGAGATTGATGCAGAACCTCATGAGAGGGATGCAGAAGCTAAAGTGAGGGATGAAGAGGCAAAAGAGAGGGATGCAGAGGCTCTTGGGAGTGATGCAGAGGCACAAGAGAGCGATGCAGAGGCTGACGAGAGTGATTCAGAGGCTTACGAGAGTGATGCAGAAGCTTAAGTGAGTGATGCAGAGGCTTAAGAAAGTAATGCAGAGGCTCAAAAGAGGGATGCAGGGGCTTAAAAGGGTGATGCAGATGCTCAAGAGAGTGATGTAGAGGCTCAAGAGAGGGATGCAGGGGCTCAAGAGAGTGATACAGAGGCTCAAGAGAGTGATTCAGAGGCTTACGAGAGTGATGCAGAGGCTTAAGAGAGTGATGGAGAGGCTCAAGAGAGTGATGCAGAGGATCAATAGAGGGAAGCAGAGGCTTAAGAGAGTGATGCATAGGCTCTAGAGAGTGATGCAGAGGATCAAGAGAGTGATGCAGAGGCTCGAGAGAGTGATTCAGAGGCTCACGAGAGTGATGCAGAGAATCAAGAGAGTGATGCAGAGGCTCGAGAGAGTTATGCAGAGGCCTCAAGTGAGGGATTCAGAGGCTTAAGAGAGTGATGCAGAGGCTGAAGAGAGTGTTGCAGAGGCTCAAGAGAGGGATGAAGAGGCTGAAAAGTGATGCAGAGGCTCAAGAGAGGGATGCAGAGGCTCAAGAGAGTGATGCAGAGGATTTAAAGAGTGAGGCCGAGGCTTACGAGAGGGATGCAGAGGCTCAAGAGAGTAATGCTTTAAAGGGTAATGCAAAGGCTCCAGAGAGTGATGCAGAGGCTTGAGAGAGTGATTCAAAGGCTTAAAAAAGGTATGCAGAGGCTCAAGAGAGGGAACAGAGGCCCAAGAGAGGGATGAAGAGGCTCAAGAATGGGACGCAGAGGCTCAGGTGAGGGATGCAGAGGCACAAGAGAGGGATGCAGAGGATTTTGGGAGTGATGCAGAGGCTCAAGTGAGGGATGCAGAGGCTTAAGAGAGTGATGCAAAGGCTCAAGAGAGGGATGCAGAGGCTCATTAGAGGGATGCAAGAGTTCATGAGAGGGATGCAGAGGCTCAAGAGAGTGATGCAGAGGATCAAGAGAGTGATGCAGAGGCTCAAGAGAGTGATGCAGAGGATCAAGAGCGGGAAGCAGAGGCTTAAGAGAGTGATGCAGAGGCTCTTGAGAGTGATGCAGAGGCTCTTGAGAGTGATGCAGAGGCTCAAGCGAGTGATGCAGAGCCCCACGAGAGTGATGCAGAGGATCATGAGAGGGATGCAGGAGTTCAGGAGAGTGATGCTGAGGCTCAAGAAAGGGATGCAGAGGCTTAAGAAAGTGATGCAGAGGATCAAAAAAGGGATGCAGAGGCTTAAGAGAGAGATGCAGAGGCTGAAGAGAGTGTTGCAGAGGCTTAAGAGAGGGATACAGAGGCTCAAGAGAGTGATGCAAAGGCTCAAGAGAGTGATGCACTGGCTGAAAAGAGTGTTGCAGAGGCTTAAGAGAGGGATGCAGAGGCTCAAGAGAGGGATGCAGAGGCTTAAGAGAGGGATGCAGAGTCTCAAGAGAGGGATGCAGGGGCTCAAGTGAGGGATGCTGAGGCTCAAGTGAGGGATACAGAGGCACAAGAGAGGGATGCAGAGGCTCTTGAGAGTGACGCAAAGGCTCAAGAGAGGGATGCAAGGCTTAAGAGAGTGATGCAAAGGCGCTGGAGAGGGATGCAGAGGCTCATGAGAGGGATGCAGGAGTTCAAGAGAGTGATGCTGAGGCTCAAGAAAGGGATGCAGAGGCTTAAGAAAGTGATGCAGAGGATCAAAAAAGGGATGCAGAGGCTTAAGAGAGTGTGGCAGAGGCTGAAGAGAGTGTTGCAGAGGCTTAAGAGAGGGATACAGAGGCTCAAGAGAGTGATGCAAAAGCTCAAGAGAGTGATGCAGAGGCTGAAAAGAGTGTTGCAGAGGCTTAAGAGAGGGATGCAGAGGCTCAATAGAGGGATGCAGAGGCTTAAGAGAATGATGCAGAGGCTGAAGAGAGGGATGCAGAGGCTCAAGAGAGGGATGCAGAGGCTCAAGAGAGGGATGCAGGGGCTCAAGAGAGGGATGCAGAGGCTAGAGTGAGGGAAGCAGAGGCACAAGAGAGGGATGCAGAGGCTCTTGAGAGTGACACAGAGGCTCAAAAGAGGGATGCAGAGGCTTAAGAGAGTGATGCAAAGGCTCAAGTGAGGGATGCAGAGGCTCATGAGAGGGATTTAGGAGTTCAAGAGAGTGATGCAGAGGCTCAAGAGAGGGATGCAGAGGCTCAAGTGAGGGTTGAAGAGGCAAAAGAGAGGGATGCAGAGGCTCTTGGGAGTGATGCACAGGCAAAAGAGAGGGATGCAGAGGCTGAAGAGAGTGATTCAGAGGCTTACGAGAGTGATGCAGAGGCTTAAGAGAGTGATGCAGAGGCTTAAGAATTGATGCAGAGGCTCAAAAAAGGGATGCAGAGGCTTAAAAGGGTGATGCAGAAGCTCAAGAGAGTGATGCAGGGGCTCAAGAGAGGGATGCAGAGGCTCAAATGAGGGATGCAGAGGCTTAAGAGGGTGATGCAGAGGCTCAAGAGAGTGATGCAGAGGCTCGAGAGAGTGATTCAGAGGCTTACGAGAGTGATGCAGAGGCTCGAGAGAGTTATGCAGAGGCCTCAGGAGAGGGATTCAGAGGATTAAGGAGGGTGATTCGATTCGATATATTCGATGATTTTTAGTACGAAACAAAATGCAAGAAAACTTGCTTAAAATGCAATATTATGCGAAATTCTGATATTTAAAGGCCAAATCACATATCGTGATACTACATGAAATATAATCGAAAAATTGGTAAAAACGAATATATTCACGTGAAGTCACACTACATAAAAAACGTGAACAATATCGCTCTATTACCATATTTAAGGATTTTAACTTCAAATCATAAAGCGAGGTTTCGTATCATTTAGACCCTAGAAAAGACATAAAAATGTTGTTTCCAATACAAATGATAAAAAATCAATGTGTTTTCATTAGAATTAACTAAAATGTTCCTGATTTTCCGTAAATATTACTGATGGAAGATGTACACGTAAAACCGCTCTAATCCGGCTGAAACGTCGATATATGCAATAAAAACAGAACTTCTCGCTTTTTCAATATCTTACTCAGTTTTTTAACGAGTAACTAATAGTTGGTTAAAAATGAAGTATTTAATGTTAATTTTTAATCAATTATGTGTTTGCATCATTTTTATTGTATATATATTGAATTAATAACAATAAACTGGAAATTCACAAAAACATAAAAAACGGCAAATTATTGCCTAATTCGATGATATTTTGTTTAAATCACATAAAGGAAAAGAGGATGATAAACGTCAAAATATTGCTAAATTCAATTATTTTTAGTACAAAACAAAACGTAAGAAAACTTGCTAAAAAATGCAATATTATGCGAAATTCTCAGATTTAAGTCCAAATCACACATCGTGAGAAAACATGAAGTATTATCGAAATATTGGTAAAAATGAATATATTACGTCCAATCACACTACATGAAATACGTGAACAATATCGCTCTATTACCATATTTGAGGATTTTAACTTCAAATCATAAAGCGAGGTTTCGTATCATTTAGACCCTAGAAAAGACATATAAAGATGTTCTTTCCAATACAAATGATAAAAATCAATGTGTTTTCATTAAAGTACTCAAAAATATTCCTGATTTTCCGTTTATATTACCGATGGAAGATGTACACGTAAAACTGCTCTAATCCGGCTGAAACGTCGATATATGCAATAAAAACAGAACTTCTCCCCTTTTCAATATCTTACTCAGTATTTTACCGAGAATCAAATATTTGATTGAAAATGAAGTATTTAAGGTTATTTTCTAATCAATTATGTGTTTGCATCATTTTTATCGTATATTTATTGAAATAATACCAATAAACTGAAAATTAATATTATGCGAATTTCTGATATTTAAAGGCCAAATCACATATCGTGATACTACATGAAATAGTATCGAAATATTGGTAAAATCGAATATATTCACGTAAAGTCACACTACATAAGAAACGTGAACAAAATCGCTCTATTACCATATTTGAGGATTTTAACATCAAATCATAAAGCGAGGTTTCGTATTATTTAGATCCTAGAAAAGACATATAAAAATGTTGTTTCCAATACAAATGATAAAAATCAATGTGTTTTCATTAGAATTAACTAAAATGTTCCTGATTTTCCGTTTATATTACCGATGGAAGACGTACACGTAAAACCGCTCTAATCCGGCTGAAACGTCGATATATGCAATAAAAACAGAACTTCTCGCTTTTTCAATATCTTACTCAGTTTTTCAAGGAGAAACAAATAGTTGATTGAAATTGAAGTATTTAATGTTTATTTCTAATCAATTATGCGTTTGCATCATTTTTATCGTATATATATTGAATTAATAACAATAAACTGAAAATTCACAAAAACATAGAAAATCGGCAAAATATTGTCTAATTCGATGATATTTTGTTTAAATCACCTAAAGGAAAAGAGGACGATAAACGTCAAAATATTGCTAAATTCAATGATTTTTAGTACAAAACAAAACGTAAGAAAACTTGCTTAAAAATGCATTATTAAGCGAAATTCTCAGATTTAAGGCCAAATCACACATCGTGAGAAAACATGAAGTATTATCGAAATATTGGTAAAAACGAATATATTCACGTGAAGTCACACTACATAAAAAACGTGAACAAAATCGCTCTATTACCATATTTGAGGATTTTTACTTCAAATCATAAAGCGAGGTTTCGTATTATTTAGATCCTAGAAAAGACATATAAAAATGATGTTTCCAATACAAATGATAAAAATCAATGTGTTTTCATTAGAATTAACTAAAATGTTCCTGATTTTCCGTTTATATTACCGATGGAAGATGTTGTTGGAAATTTCCAACATAATACAACACTGTTGTATTATTATTAATTATTACTAAATCTACTAATCACTGTAGTAACTAAAATTAACCAACCGTAGAGTTCACATGTACTAATAATTGTATCTGTACAATAATGCTAGAATTCTTACGTCACCAGACGCCAGTATTGCGTCAGATTCCACCATAATAAACACATCTATATCCAGTGTGTCAGAGAATTGAGTTTGATTCTCTAAAAACCACAGTGTTCTGTGTGATAATTATTTACCGATAACCTGACTCCCAAATAATGCCAAATAGAGCGTTTCTAGTTACAACTGTTATCTGATAATAAATTTAAAGTCACGCGTGAATGCTAGGGAGAGAATTAAATTCATCTCCATTGCTCGTTTGCCATCGTAAAACGAGCAAATAATAATATTTAACTCCTTTGAATAATAAACCCGTCATTATCCAAGCATTTCAGTCGCAACTGCGAGAAATGATATTATTCGTAGTAAATAATTTGTGTTGCAAATGCGAGACGTGGAGCGGGGCAGAGGAGACGCCATTAATCGAGAGGACGCCACCGAGAGCGTGTGTAGGCGTCCACGAAGGAGGAAAGTCGCCACTGTGAGGTGTGAAGAATAGTTGCAGAATATAGCAACTTAGGTGGTGTCAGTGTCACGGGATACATCGTGGTGAATCGTCAACGAGAATTAACTTGACGTTCAGCTCGGAACCTGTTAATTTGTTACGTGTAGCCCAACGTGACCGGCCAGAGAAACGCGTCAACATCTAGGCTAGGCTAGACGCCACGTGTTCGTTATTACGACGCCAGAACCTAGGACGCGAGCTTCGGCAAGCCTCAACTTACACAGTGCCCTATTAGCTAAATACCTTTATTCCCTTTTGATGCATCATCAGAGATAGGTTATAGCAGGGTAGCTTGTCGTCACGCCGAGCGACTAAAATAAAATACACGTTAGTATTTATTTTCACTCTCCATTTTCAATTTCTTGAATATAGATATTTAGCAGCATAATATGTTGCTACGTAATATATCTTGATTAACAGCTTGCGTGTGAAGACTTCCCCGAGCTGTTACTTCACGTGTTAATCATCTCCCAGTGTTCCATGATGAGTTCGGGAGATTCCTAGGATGATTCATGACTGATGTCTTGGAAAACGTCTTCAAGCTAAGACCCTTTTCCGTATTCCATTAATTAAATTATCTGTGATTAATTATTACCATAGATCACAGTTCACTGGATTTAACACATGTTTATTATTATCTTTAATTTCTGATATTCATAATCTATGTTCTTATTGATGACAATTTTATTGATTCTATAATTGGTCATAGGATTAGGTTATTACATAATGAACTGGTGTATGAACCACACTAGTTCCTAGACATATATGAAGTTCTAGTAATACCCCCTCAATGTAGGTGTTTGAGGCTTTGATTCAGTTAAATTATATACAGCCCATTAATTATATAAGTGATTATATTTTCTAGTATTTATCCATAGTTACTGGTTCCTCTAGGAATTTTCTAATGATCACATTTTTATTAGTTTCCCTCTTTACTATAAAAGCGGGTGGTCCTTCGTAATTGAATTCATTACATTAATATTTAAATAAATAGAGTCAAGCTCCAAATGTCCCACATTATGGTCCTTATCGAACCGGATAA
The DNA here is from genome assembly GCF_040958095.1 of Procambarus clarkii. Taxonomy (NCBI): domain Eukaryota; kingdom Metazoa; phylum Arthropoda; class Malacostraca; order Decapoda; family Cambaridae; genus Procambarus; species Procambarus clarkii. The sequence continues at coordinate 15,999,198 of NC_091240.1, read as the reverse complement.
ACATAAATTATAATTATAAACACTAATTAGTAATAACTAATCCCTGTGTGATGTAGTCTAGACTAACCATTTAATTAATTGTGTCTACCAACAGCGTAACACATAAGTTAGTCTAAGTCACACCAATTCATTGCAACTTTCACCTCATGTATAAGGTAGCACTCGTGGGACACAGTCAATTACCCACAACACTTAGACCTATACCTCATACTGAAGTAAGAATCTTTAGGTCACCAGGAGCAACAGATCATAACTTTTATAACAATTCCACACTAACACCTGCGTTAGAGTGGCCTCACCATCTAACCATTATATACTTAGGTGGTAATGACATCCATCCTACTCCTCATCCAGCTGAGGTGATCAAGCACCTTAAAGCCATAATTTCTTCTTTCAAGCTCATCGGTAATTCGGTAGTATTCACGTTAGTGGAATACTAACTCAACCTCGCCAACCAAGTCAAGATAATCGTTGGGGAGTAACACCAGAATACTACCAGAGAGCTGCTAAGTACATAAATTTCAGGCTGGAAAAACGAGTGAGATTGGATGCCACTTATATCCAATTTACAGCCAGACCTTATAGACAAAACCTGGCCAGAGATGGTGTACACCTGTCAGGTGAGTCTAGGTTGCATGTGGTTGACAAATTGATCAACACAATCAATTATCACAAACGGCTGTGGCTAACAAGCCAAACTTAACTGTACATAATTGTTTTCACTTGTGTGTGCAAGTGCACACTTATAAACTATAAAATATAAAAAAAAAAATACAGCACAATTATATTCACCTTACTGCACCACAATAATCTTTACCAATCTTATTAGGTAGAATTTAGGCTGAGATTGTGCTGAATTTGGTACAAGCCCAGACTAAATAAATTTATAGTTCTTAGGTAGGAATTATCAAGACTAGACTTAAGCTAGTCAGTAGTGTATGTATTATACCATTTGTGCTGACCCTATCCAGGGTGGGATTTAAACTTTGAGATAACTCTGATTGGAGTGTCTTTATAATATTTCATCTTGTACTCATTATTTGTGTGTATCTATTTTGTGTACTGCTGGATGATCACCATTACATCTAATGGTGATATAGAAGAGCTAACCGGACGAAAGCTAATGGTGAAGTTCAGACAATGCACAAAAATATCTAGCTACTTGTTGTTAGGTAGGTACATTTAACCTCAAGTGAGGTAGAGTATAAATTAGCCACATTATATTAGGCTACATTTAATGTTACTTGTCCACTAGTGAGCAAGTACCCAAGCTTCATTAGTAATACATATACTAATCCCATGAAGTTTGGACCCAAGCCCAACATGGCTACTCCTGAGCAATTAAGGAGAACCTATATTGGCCTTAAAGGTCATTTAACCAGGCTAATTAACCAAGCTGAGGGCTTATCTAAAGAAACTCCCATTGACTCTTATCACTTAGAGACATCAGTAAGAGTAGCTGATCTGAAATTTGATCAATTTAAGTCTACAAGTCAGTCATATATTACTCTACTGAATACCATAGAAACTGATCCTGATGAAGTAGGTCAAATTGTAGACGATATGAGACTCAAGATAAACTTTACATGCTATCTAATCTAGCAAAACAATCTAAATCCAATACAAATAATACTATGTCTCAATTCAGTAACCAACTACCAGAGGTTCGTTTACCTACTTTAGACTTGCCTACATTTACAGGATTAGATACAGAAAATTGGGACAACTTTTGGACTTCATTTGAAGTTCATATACATAAGAAATCGTCTCTTGACAAGGCTTCTAAATTCTCATACCTGCTTAGTCTTCTCAAAGGAGCGGCTAAAAAGGTCATAAATAACCTAACTCTCGATGAGAGTAATTATGAGGAAGCTATAAAACTGTTGAAGTTGAACTATTGCAACAAAGAGTTGAGTATAGCTAACCTTTATTACTAATTGCTAGATCTGAATGCACCAAATAGTAGACCAGAGTCTCTTCAAAGCTTCAGACTAGAAGTAGAGTCTCTAGTAAAGGCCTTAGGTACTAAAGTTGATATACCAGCTCAGAATGGTCAATCAAATTACTTTTGCAGAGGAAATTACTTCGAAATGTCCTAACAGAGCTCTGCTCACATTATAAAACCGAGTTTCTCACTCTTGACCAAATATTCGAGGGACTGAGAATAACGGTTAACAGGTTGAAGACCCATGATAAGATTAAACCTGAGTCTAAACCAACTAATACTGACACTTCAGTCAAACCCAAACAGACTTTGAATAAGTCTAATAAATATAAATCTAAGACTACTCCATCCACTGGAAAAAGAAGTGGTAATGTAGGTACTTATTAGGTGTCTTCTTCTGAGATAACCAATGACTTGTCTACTAAAGAGACCAAGGAAAGAAGGTGTCTGTTTTGTAATCAAGGACATGCCACCTACCAATGCTCTGTTTATCCTACTTATAATGCTAGGATTAAAAGGTTGCAGGAAATACACAAGTGCACCAAGTGCATGGAATCTCATGATCCCAAAAAATGTGTAGTGCAGCTACGTTCCTGCAATAGATACAACCAAGGTGTACATCCCTACGCCTTATGTAGAAAAACTTCTACTCAATCCATGACCACTGGGGAGAATTCCACGAATTCTACCACAGTGCAATATTGCAAAGTGCATCAAGAAATAAATGTACTTGCTACTGAGTCAGGCAATAATACCACTCTGCCTACAGCTCAACTTAGACTAATAAACAGGAAATCTAGAGTTAACACTAGAGGTCTTTTTGATCAAGGATCACAGAAAACCTTCATTACACAACAGTTAGTAGAACAGTTAAAATTAAAACCTGCCAAAAGTGTGAGGTTAAATATTTCTGGTTTCTTGACTAATAGTGGACCTCGTGAATACCAAGTAGTTAAGGTATTAGTGAGACTTGGATCTTCCACTAGTCCAATACAAGCGGTAGTAGTAGATAAACTTCCTACAGACCTGCAGGTCACAGGGTTAGCTCGCACTGCGAAACATCTTAGACGAAACCGCATGAGGCTAGCAGATTACAAAATAAATTCTGACTGCCTCGCTGATGTTGGAATACTTATAGGCGCGGATCATTATTATAAATTTATAACGGGATGCACCAGACAACACGGAATGAATTTGTTGTCATCTGCTGGAGGCAAATTGCTTACTGGACCGGTGCTTTTCCGACAAAATCCAGCGTCAACAAACCAACAGTCTAACAATATAATAGTGGCGTGACTAGGCTTGGAACAGTCACCCCTACGTTTCAGAGAAATATCTGAAGATATTGAGTCTGATCCACCTGTACATCGTCTGTGGGATTTAGACACTTTAGGTATTATCCCTGAGCAACCAAGCCCTGATGATATGTGGACTTACCAGCAATATCTGGATACAGTTGTCTATAAAGATAAACAATATTGGGTAAGACTCCCATGGAAGTTGAATCATCCACAACTTCCAGTTAATTATTTTATGGCAGCCTCTCAATTGCAGTCTCAATTAGCACGACTACAGAAGCAGCCAGACAAACTGAACATGTATCATTAACTCATCCAACAACAACTCAACAGTAAATTTATGGAAGTTGTTGATAACGATGACCGGAAAATAGGTCATTATATACCTCAGCACGCTGTGGTGAAAGATTCATTGACAACACCTATCCGTATTGTCTTCAACTGTAGTGCTAAAGTGAAGTCAAGCAGTGTGTCTTTAAATGAATGTCTCCAAACGGGACCTAGCCTAACACAAAGGCTACATGATGTACTGTTACGATTCCGCACTGGTATTTTCGCTTATACTGCTGATATCAGTAAAGCTTTCCTCCGAGTAGGTTTGCAGGAGGAGGATCGTAACTACACTAAGTTTCTCTGGATTAAGGACCCACTGGATCCTAATAGTGATATCATCACATATCGTTTTGTCTCAGTATTATTCGGAGCTATGTCCTCACCGTTTCTATTGCAAGCAACATTAGACACACATTTGAGGAAGTCAAATAGCCCTTATAAGGCAGACATTAGCGACAACTTGTATGTCGACAATTTCCAGGGAACTACTAATGATCAAACCAATTTGGTAGAAATCTACCATGAGGCTAACCGTGAGCTATTAGGAGCCAATATGCCACTACAGTCATGGGCCTCAAATAATGAATCATTAAACCAGGTAATCGAGAAAGAATTTCCAGGTTATCAGGTACCTGATCAATTAAAGGTTCTAGGCGTGGAATGGAACACAAGTACTGACGAGATGAATGTCAAGTCAGTACAAACCGATAACTCAACCCTTACCATGAGAACATTGCTCTCGTTTGTCAGTCAACCATTTGACCCTTTAGGCTTACTTAGTCCTATATTAATAAGGGGCAAACTCCTAATGCAGGAGTGCTGGCAGAAACATATGGGATGGGATGATCCGTTACCAAGTGAGTTACAAGCTAAATGGCAGATACTCTCAACGGATTTTAATCAGTTAGGTGTTTTGAAATTTCCTCGTAATGCTTCAGGACCAAACTTGCCCACAAATTTGCACGTTTTCTGCGATGCCTCTGGCAAAGCGTATGGCGCTGTAGCCTACTTAGTTAATAGTGCACAGTCAATTTTGCTCACATCTAAAGCAAGAGTTGCTCCCATTAAGAAGAGATCTTTACCTCAAATGGAGTTGACTGCATTGCTGGTGGGAGTAAGATTGGCTCATTGCCTGACAAAGACACTCAATAATATCCACTTTGGTGAGATTGTCGTGTGGTCAGACAACGAGGCAGTCTTACAATGGGTAAGAAACAACAACAATAAGACTCCCTACGTCAGTAATCGTGTTAGGGAAATTCATGAGTTATCTGCTGGATATAAATTCAGACATGTTCCTACTAAGGGCAATCCTGCAAATTATTTATCTCGAGGATTAACACTAAACCAACTCATCAACTCTTCGTTGTGGTTCAATGGACCTTCATGGCTTGTTGGAGGTCAGTGGCCCAAACAAAAGCCACAAGTCATAGTGACCAATATCACCACTCCCATGAAAGAACCAGAACCTCAACGAATCTTAGCCATTGATCCTCACAATTATTCTAACTTAAGTAAGTTATTAAGAGTGACTGCACATGTGTTTGATTTTCTTGCTAAGATAGGAATTCGACATAAGTTTCCCAATCCTATCCTCTACTGGATCAAACGTGCACAACAAGAGACATATGGAAGCGAATATGAAAATCTTCCAGATAAATTAACTGCGTCTCTAGGTATCTGGTATGATGCCAACACTCATAATATACTAAGGTGTGGAGGACGTTTGCTTCATGCAAAAATTGATCTGGACACAAAGAATCCAATTCTTCTACCACGTCACCACATCATCACCAAACTTCTAGTTTTACATCACCATCAATATGGTACTTTACATGGTGGAGTGTTAGATACTCTCACCGACCTTAGACAAAAGTACTGGCTTCCTCAAGGTCGTCAGACAGTCAAGTCAATTATTAAATTCTGTGTAATCTGTAAAAGATACGATGCTAGAGTATGTCCTTACCCAGGACCTCCACCACTCCCTGAAGAAAGAGTGGTTCATCTTCGTCCCTTTGAAACCACTGGTGTTGATTACACAGGAGCCTTACTTCTCACTGGCAACTCAGATAAGATACCAGTGAAAGCCTACATTTGCCTATTTACGTGTGCTACTACCAGAGGTGTACATTTAGAAGTGACTTCAGATATGAGTGCTGAAGCCTTCATCCAAGCCTTCCGCAGATTTGCAGCTCGCAGATCTTGTCCCAAACTAATGATATCGGACAATGGTTCCAATTTTGTGGCAGGAGAAGCCTGTCTGCGAGAAGTCTGGAATCATCCAGAAGTACAGTCAGTCCTGCAGAGACGACAATGTCACTGGAAATTTATAGCACCAAGAGCCCCTTGGCAAGGTGGGTTCTATGAGCGAATGATAGGCACTGTTAAGAAGTGTTTAAGAAAAACCTTACACAGACAAAAAATCAGTTACTCCGAACTCCAAACCATTGTTGTGAAAATCGAGGCGCGAGTCAATAACCGTCCATCAACATACCTGTCCGATGATTTCTCCCAAAGAGAACCTCTGAGTCCCTCACACTTGATACATGGAGGCCTACTGAGCCCTCTCATTCCTTTAGCCGAAGAGGACCCCGTAGACCCTTCACATGTAACCAGAAGTGACTTGGTAGAAAGTTACCAGCATCTCTCAAGAGTCATTGACAGGTGGAATGAGGTGTGGACTCGAGAGTACCTCACAGCTCTACGAGAGTACCACTACGGAGCTTCGAGTCCTTATAATAAAGTACAACTTAAACCAGGGGACCTAGTATTAGTCGACAGTGATGGACCAAGGTCAGAGTGGCCCATAGGCAAAATTGTTGCCATTCATCCAGATCATAAAGGTATCCTGAGAGTAGTGAAAGTTTTATGCCGAGGCAACACTACTCTAAAAACTTTAGAGAAGTTGGTACCTCTCGAATTAGCAGAACGAGAGTGTCTGCCAGATCCAGCTTCCCCAGTAGTTTCCGAGGACAGTAATTCTGATCCACCGAGCAACCGCCCCACTAGAGCTGCTGCTCAACAATGCAAGCGGAAACTGCAAGCCTATTACAGCTCTGACCAAGAGTAAATCCCTTTACATCCAATTTAAGTAACCATGATGATACTGTGGTGTGATGTCAAGTAACAAATCATTACAAGTCACTATGACTCAGGACATTCTCATCACAGTAGATTCTCAGTTATTTGAATTGTGTGATTTAAATTCTTAATTGTTGTATAGGCTATAAATAACATTATTTATCTAGAGTATCTGAGGGTTTACCGACTTTGAGACTCAGTAACATAAACATTACAGGTCATTGCGACACCAGTCACAGAGTTTATTGTAAGCTTTCTTAGTTATCAGCTTTAGTTAATTCATAATAACATGTTCCATTTAACTGAAATCTGCAAGACTTAAGTTTCTTGTATGTACTTGACAAATACGGGACATTCGTTATGTGTGTACTAACATACTAATGTACTAATATTAATACCAACTTCGGGATGGGTGTGTCAGTACTCCACATTACACTGCGACCCGATAAATCTCCCCTCGGAGTTATGTTGGAAATTTCCAACATAATACAACACTGTTGTATTATTATTAATTATTACTAAATCTACTAATCACTGTAGTAACTAAAATTAACAAACCGTAGAGTTCACATGTACTAATAATTGTATCTGTACAATTATGCTAGAATTCTTACGTCACCAGACGCCAGTATTGCGTCAGATTCCACCATAATAAAAACATCTATATCCAGTGTGTCAGAGAATTGAGTTTGATTCTCTAAAAACCACAGTGTTCTGTGTGATAATTATTTACCGATAACCTGACTCCCAAATAATGCCAAATAGAGCGTTTCTAGTTACAACTGTTATCTGGTAATAAATTTAACGTCACGCGTGAATGCCAGCGAGAGAATTAAATTCATCTCCATTGCTCGTTTACCATCGTAAAACGAGCAAATAATAATATTTAACTCCTCGGAATAATAAACCCGTCATTATCCAAGCATTTCAGTCGCAACTGCGAAAAATGATATTATTCGTAGTAAATAATTTGTGTTGCAAATGCGAGACGCGGACCGGGGCAGAAGAGACGCCATTAATCGAGAGGACGCCACCGAGAGCGTGTGTAGGCATCCACGAGGGAGGAAAGTCGCCACTGTGAGGTGTGAAGAATAGTTGCAGATTATAGCAACTTAGCTGGTGTCAGTGTCACGGGATACATCGTGGTGAATCGTCAACGAGAATTAACATGACGTTCAGCCCGGAACCTGTAAATTTGTTCCGTGTAGCCCAACGTGACCGGCCAGAGAAGCGCGTCAACATCTAGGCTAGGCTCGACGCCACGTGTTCGTTATTACGACGCCAGAACCTAGGACGCGAGCTTCGGCAAGCCTCAACTTACACAGTGCCCTATTAGCTAAGTACCTTTATTCCCTTTTGATGCATCATCAGAGATAGGTTATAGCAGGGTAGCTTGGCGTCACGCCGAGCAACTAAAATAAAATACACGTTAGTATTTATTTTCACTCTCCATTTTCAATTTCTTGAATATAGATATTTAGCAGCCTAATATGTTGCTACGTAATATATCTTGATTTACAGCTTGCGTGTGAAGACTTCCCCGAGCTGTTACTTCACGTGTTAATCATCTCCCAGTGTTCCATGATGAGTTCAGGAGATTCCTAGGATGATTCATGACTGATGTCTTGGAAAACGTCTTCAAGCTAAGACCCTTTTCCGTATTCCATTAATTAAATTATCTGTGATTAATTATTACCATAGATCACTGTTCACTGGATTTAACACATGTTTATTATTATCTTTAATTTCTGATATTCATAATCTATGTTCTTATTGATGACAATTTTATTGATTCTATAATTGGTCATAGGATTAGGTTATTACATAATGAACTGGTGTACGAACCACACTAGTTCCTAGACATACATGAAGTTCTAGTAATACCCCCCAATGTAGGTGTTTGAGGCTTTGATTCAGTTAAATTATGTACAGCCCATTAATTATATAAGTGATTATATTCTCTAGTATTTATCCATAGTTACTGGTTCCTCTAGGAATTTTCTAATGATCACATTTTTATTAGTTTCCCTCTTTATTATAAAAGCGGGTGGTCCTTCGTAATTGAATTCATTACATTAATATTTAAATAAAAAGAGTCAAGCTCCAAATGTCCCACAGATGTACAGGTAAAACCGCTCTAATCCGGCAGAAACGTCGATATATGCAATAAAAACAGAACTTCTCGCTTTTTCAATATCTTACTCAGTTTTTTAACGAGAAACAAATAGTTGATTGAAAATGAAGTATTTAATGTTAATTTCTAATCAATTATTTGTTTGCATCATTTTTATCGTATATATATTAAATTAATAACAATAAACTGAAAATTCACAAAAACTTTGGAAAAACGGGAAATATTGCCTAATTCGATGATATTTTGTTTAAATCACATAAAGGAAAAGAGGATGATAAACGTCAAAATATTGTTAAATTCGATGATTTTTAGTACAAAACAAAACGTAAGAAAACTTGCTTAAAAATGCAATATTATGCGAAATTCTCAGATTTAAGTCCAAATCACATATCGTGAGAAAACATGAAGTATTATCGAAATATTGGTAAAATGAATATATTTACGTACAATCACACCACATGAATAACGTGAAAAAAATCGCTATATTACCAAATTTGAGGATTTTACCTTCAAATCATAGAGCGAGGTTTCGTATTATTTAGACCCAAGAAAAGACATATAAAGATGTTGGTTCCAATACAAATGCTAAAAATCAATGTGTTTTCATTAAAATACTAAAAAATATTCCTGATTTTCCGTTTATATTACCGATGGAAGATGTACACGTAAAACCGCTCTAATCCGGCTGAAACGTCGATATATGCAATAAAAACAGAACTTCTCCCCTTTTCAATATCTTACTCAGTATTTTACCGAGAATCAAATATTAAGGGTATTTTCTAATCAATTATGTGTTTGCATCATTTTTATCGTATATTTATTGAATTAATACCAATAAACTGAAAATTCACAAAAACATGAAAAAACGGCAAAATATTGCCTAATTCGAAGATATTTTGTTTAAATCACTTAAAGGAAATAAGGATGACAAACCTCAAAATATTGTTAAACTCGATGAGTTTTAGTACAAAACAAAATGCAAGAAAACTTGCTTAAAAATGAAAAATTTGCGAAATTTTAAGATTTGAAGGCCAAATCACACATCGTGATACTACATGAAATAGTATCGAAATATTGGTAGAAACGAATATATTCACCTGAAGTCACAATACATTAAAAACGTGAACAAAATCGCTCTATTACCATATTTGGGGATTTTAACTTCAAATCATAAATTTCGTGTTATTTAGATCCTAGAAAAGACATATAAAAATGTTGTTTCCAATACAAATGATAAAAATCAAAGTGTTTTCATTAGAATTAAATAAATGTTCCTAATTTTCCGTTTATATTACCGATGGAAGATGTACAGGTAAAACCGCTCTAATCCGGCTGAAACGTCGATATATGCAATAAAAACAGAACTTCTCACTTTTTCAATATCTTACTTAGTTTTTTAACGAGAAACAAATATTTGATTGAAAATGAAGTATTTAATGTTAATTTCTAATCAATTATGCGTTTGCATCATTTTTATCGTATATATATTGAATTAATAACAATAAACTGAAAATTCACAAAAACATAGAAAAACGGCAAAATATTGCCTAATACGATGATATTTTGTTTAAATCCCATAAAGGATAAGAGGATGATAAACGTCAAAATATTGTTAAATTCAATGATTTTTCTGTACAAAACAAAACGTAAGAAAACTTGCTTAAAAATGCAATATTATGCGAAATTCTCAGATTTAAGGCCAAATCACACATCGTGAGAAAACATTAGGAATTATCGAAATATTGGTAAAAATGAATATATTTACATACAATCACACTACATGAAAAACGTGAAAAAAATCGCTATATTACCAAATTTGAGGATTTTAACTTCAAATCATAAAGGGAGGTTTCGTATTATTTAGACCCTAGAAAAGACATATAAAGATGTCGTTTCCATGTGATTTAAACAAAATATTATCGAATTAGGCAATATTTTGCCGTTTTTCCACGTTTCTGTGAATTTTCAGTTTATTGGTATTAATTCATTAAATATACGATAATAATGATGCAAACACATAATTGATTAGAAAATAACCTAATTTTTGAAAATAATTGGAAATTGGAGAAGTTCTGTTTTTATTGCATATATCGACGTTTCAGCCGGATTAAAGTGGTTTTACTTGTACATCTTCCATCTTTAATATAAACGGAAAATCAGGAACATTTTAGTTAATTCTAATGAAAACACATTGATTTTTATCATTTGTATTGGATACAACATTTTTAAGTCTTTTCTAGTATCTAAAAAATACGAAACCTCGCTTTTTGATTTGAAGTAAAAATCGTCATATTTCGTAATATAGCGACTTTTTTCACGTTTTTCATGTAGTGTCTATTTACGTAAATGTATTCGTTTTTACTAATATTTCGATACTACTTCATGTTTTCTCACGATATGTAATTTGGCCCTCATATCTCCAAATTTCGCAAATTTTTCATTTTTTAGCAAGTTTTCTTGCATTTTGTTTTGTATTAAAAATCGTCGAATTTACCAATATTTTGACGCTTATCATCCCCTTTTCCTTTTAGTGATTTTAACAAAATATCATCGAATTAGGCAATATTTTGCCGTTTTCCCACGTTTTTGTGAATTTTCAGTTTATTGGTATTAATTCAATAAATATATGATAAAAATGAAGAAAACACATAATTGATTAGAAAATAATCTTAAATACTTCATTTTTAATCATATATTTGATTCTCGGTAAAATACTGAGTAAGATATTGAAAAGGGGAGAAGTTGTTTTTATTACATATATCAACGTTTCAGCTGGATTAGACCGGTTTTACGTGTACATCTTCCATCGGTAATATAAACGGAAAATCAGGAATATTTTTGAGTATTTTAATGAAAACACATTGATTTTTATCATTTGTATTGGAAACGACATCTTTATATGTCTTTTCTAGGGTCTAAATAATACGAAACCTCGCTTTATGATTTGAAGTTAAAATCCTCAAATTTGGTAATATAGGGATTTTTTTCACGTTTTTCATGTAGTGTGATTGTATGTAAATATATTCATTTTTACCAATATTTCGATAATTCTTAATGTTTTCTCACGATGTGTGATTTGGCCTTAAATCTGAGAATTTCGCATAATATTGCATTTTTAAGCAAGTTTCCTTACGTTTTGTTTTGTACTAAAAATCATCGAATTTAACAATATTTTGACGTTTATCATCCTCTTTTCCTTTATGTGATTTAAACAAAATATCATCGAATTAGGCAATATTTTGCCGTTTTTCCAAAGTTTTTGTGAATTTTCAGTTTATTGTTATTAATTTAATATATATACGATAAAAATGATGCAAACAAATAATTTATTAGAAATTAACATTAAATACTTCATTTTTAATCAACTATTTGTTTCTCGTTAAAAAACTGAGTAAGATATTGAAAAAGCGAGAAGTTCTGTTTTTATTGCATATATCGACGTTTCTGCCGGATTAGAGCGGTTTTACCTGTACATCTGTGGGACATTTGGAGCTTGACTCTTTTTATTTAAATATTAATGTAATGAATTCAGTTACGAAGGACCACCCGCTTTTATAGTAAAGAGGGAAACTAATAAAAATGTGATCATTAGAAAATTCCTAGAGGAACCAGTAACTATGGATAAATACTAGAGAATATAATCACTTATATAATTAATGGGCTGTACATAATTTAACTGAATCAAAGCCTCAAACACCTACATTGGGGGGGTATTACTAGAACTTCATATATGTCTAGGAACTAGTGTGGTTCGTACACCAGGGGCCAGATTCACGAAAGCACTTACGAACCTGTACATCTTTTCTCAATCTTTGGCGGCTTTGTTTACAATTATTAAACAGTTAATGAGCTCCGAAGCACCAGGAGGCTGTTTATAACAATACCAACAGTTAAATGGGACGTTTTCATGCTTGTAAACTGTTTAATAAATGTAACCAAAGCCGTCAAAAATTGAGGAAAGATGTAAACATTCGTAAGTGCTTGCGTAAGTCCTTTCGTGAATCTGGCCCCAGTTCATTATGTAATAACCTAATCCTATGACCAATTATAGAATCAATAAAATTGTCATTAATACGAACATAGATTATGAATATCAGAAATTAAAGATAATAATAAACATGTGTTAAATCCAGTGAACAGTGATCTATGGTAATAATTAATTACAGATAATTTAATTAATGGAATACGGAAAAGGGTCTTAGCTTGAAGACGTTTTCCAAGACATCAGTCATGAATCATCCTAGGAATCTCCTGAACTCATCATGGAAAACTGGGAGATGATTAACACGTGAAGTAACAGCTCGGGGAAGTCTTCACACGCAAGCTGTAAATCAAGATATATTACGTAGCAACATATTAGGCTGCTAAATATATATATTCAGGAAATTGAAAATGGAGAGTGAAAATAAATACTAACGTGTAATTTATTTTAGTCGCTCGGCGTGACGACAAGCTACCCTGCTATAACCTATCTCTGATGATGCATCAAAAGGGAATAAAGGTACTTAGCTAATAGGGCACTGTGTAAGTTGAGGCTTGCCGAAGCTCGTGTCCTAGGTTCTGGCGTCGTAATAACGAACACGTGGCGTCGAGCCTAGCCTAGATGTTGACGCACTTCTCTGGCCGGTCACGTTGGGCTACACGGAACAAATTTACAGGTTCCGGGCTGAACGTCAAGTTAATTCTCGTTGACGATTCACCACGATGTATCCCGTGACACTGACACCAGCTAAGTTGCTATATTCTGCAACTATTCTTCACACCTCACAGTGGCGACTTTCCTCCCTCGTGGATGCCTACACACGCTCTCGGTGGTGTCCTCTCGATTAATGGCGTCTCCTCTGCCCCGCTCTGCGTCTCGCATTTGCAACACAAATTATTTACTACGAATAATATCATTTCTCGCAGTTGCGACTGAAATGCTTGGATAATGACGGGTTTATTATTCAGAGGAGTTAAATATTATTATTTGCTCGTTTTACGATGGTAAACGAGCAATGGAGATGAATTTAATTCTCTCGCTGGCATTCACGTGTGACGTTAAATTTATTACCAGATAACAGTTGTAACTAGAAACGCTCTATTTGGCATTATTTGGGAGTCAGGTTATCGGTAAATAATTATCACACAGAACACTGTGGTTTTTAGAGAATCAAACTCAATTCTCTGACACACTGGATATAGATGTGTTTATTATGGTGGAATCTGACGCAATACTGGCGTCTGGTGACGTAAGAATTCTAGCATAATTGTACAGATACAATTATTAGTACATGTGAACTCTACGGTTTGTTAATTTTAGTTACTACAGTGATTAGTAGATTTAGTAATAATTAATAATAATACAACAGTGTTGTATTATGTTGGAAATTTCCAACATAACTCCGAGGGGAGATTTATCGGGTCGCAGTGTAATGTGGAGTACTGACACACCCATCCCGAAGTTGGTATTAATATTAGTACATTAGTATGTTAGTACACACATAACGAATGTCCCGTATTTGTCAAGGACATACAAGAAACTTAAGTCTTGCAGATTTCAGTTAAATGGAACATGTTATTATGAATTAACTAAAGCTGATAACTAAGAAAGCTTACAATAAACTCTGTGACTGGTGTCGCAATGACCTGTAATGTTTATGTTACTGAGTCTCAAAGTCGGTAAACCCTCAGATACTCTAGATAAATAATGTTATTTATAGCCTATACAACAATTAAGAATTTAAATCACACAATTCAAATAACTGAGAATCTACTGTGATGAGAATGTCCTGAGTCATAGTGACTTATAATGATTTGTTACTTGACATCACACCACAGTATCATCATGGTTACTTAAATTGGATGTAAAGGGATTTACTCTTGGTCAGAGCTGTAATAGGCTTGCAGTTTCTGCTTGCATTGTTGAGCAGCAGCTCTAGTGGGGCGGTTGCTCGGTGGATCAGAATTACTGTCCTCGGAAACTACTGGGGAAGCTGGTTCTGGCAGACACTCTCGTTCTGCTAATTCGAGAGGTACCAACTTCTCTAAAGTTTTTAGAGTAGTGTTGCCTCGGCATAAAACTTTCACTACTCTCAGGATACCTTGATGATCTGGATGAATGGCAACAATTTTGCCTATGGGCCACTCTGACCTTGGTCCATCACTGTCGACTAATACTAGGTCCCCTGGTTTAAGTTGTACTTTATTATAAGGACTCGAAGCTCCGTAGTGGTACTCTCGTAGAGCTGTGAGGTACTCTCGAGTCCACACCTCATTCCACTTGTCAATGACTCTTGAGAAATGCTGGTAACTTTCTACCATGTCACTTCTAGTTGCATGTGAAGGGTCTACGGGGTCCTCTTCGGCTAAAGGAATGAGAGGGCTCAGTAGGCCTCCATGTATCAAGTGTGAGGGACTCAGAGGTTCTCTTTGGGAGAAATCATCGGACAGGTATGTTAATGGGCGGTTATTGACTTGCGCCTCGATTTCCACAACAATGGTTTGGAGTTCGGGGTAACTGATTTTTTGTCTGTGTAAGGTTTTTCTTAAACACTTCTTAACAGTGCCTATCATTCGCTCATAGAACCCACCTTGCCAAGGGGCTCTTGGTGCTATAAATTTCCAGTGACATTGTCATCTCTGCTGGACTGACTGTACTTCTGGATGATTCCAGACTTCTCGCAGACAGGCTTCTCCTGCCACAAAATTGGAACCATTGTCCGATATCATTAGTTTGGGACAAGATCTGCGAGCTGCAAATCTGCGGAAGGCTTGGATGAAGGCTTCAGCACTCATATCTGAAGTCACTTCTAAATGTACACCTCTGGTAGTAGCACACGTAAAGAGGCAAATGTAGGCTTTCACTGGTATCTTATCTGAGTTGCCAGTGAGAAGTAAGGCTCCTGTGTAATCAACACCAGTGGTTTCAAAGGGACGAAGATGAACCACTCTTTCTTCAGGGAGTGGTAGAGGTCCTGGGTAAGGACATACTCTAGCATCGTATCTTTTACAGATTACACAGAATTTAATAATTGACTTGACTGTCTGACGACCTTGAGGAAGCCAGTACTTTTGTCTAAGGTCGGTGAGAGTATCTAACACTCCACCATGTAAAGTACCATATTGATGGTGATGTAAAACTAGAAGTTTGGTGATGATGTGGTGACGTGGTAGAAGAATTGGATTCTTTGTGTCAAGATAAATTTTTGCATGAAGCAAACGTCCTCCACACCTTAGTATATTATGAGTGTTGGCATCATACCAGATACCTAGAGACGCAGTTAATTTATCTGGAAGATTTTCATATTCGCTTCCATATGTCTCTTGTTGTGCACGTTTGATCCAGTAGAGGATAGGATTCGGAAACTTATGTCGAATTCCTATCTTAGCAAGAAAATCAAACACATGTGCAGTCACTCTTAATAACTTACTTAAGTTAGAATAATTGTGAGGATCAATGGCTAAGATTCGTTGAGGTTCTGGTTCTTTCATGGGAGTGGTGATATTGGTCACTATGACTTGTGGCTTTTGTTTGGGCCACTGACCTCCAACAAGCCATGAAGGTCCATTGAACCACAACGAAGAGTTGATGAGTTGTTTTAGTGTTAATCCTCGAGATAAATAATCTGCAGGATTGCCCTTAGTAGGAACATGTCTGAATTTATATCCAGCAGATAACTCATGAATTTCCCTAACACGATTACTAACGTAGGGAGTCTTATTGTTGTTGTTTCTTACCCATTGTAAGACTGCCTCGTTGTCTGACCACACGACAATCTCACCAAAGTGGATATTATTGAGTGTCTTTGTCAGGCAATGAGCCAATCTTACTCCCACCAGCAATGCAGTCAACTCCATTTGAGGTAAAGATCTCTTCTTAATGGGAGCGACTCTTGCTTTAGATGTGAGCAAAATTGACTGTGCACTATTAACTAAGTAGGCTACAGCGCCATACGCTTTGCCAGAGGCATCGCAGAAAACGTGCAAATTTGTGGGCAAGTTTGGTCCTGAAGCATTACGAGGAAATTTCAAAACACCTAACTGATTAAAATCCGTTGAGAGTATCTGCCATTTAGCTTGTAACTCACTTGGTAACGGATCATCCCATCCCATATGTTTCTGCCAGCACTCCTGCATTAGGAGTTTGCCCCTTATTAATATAGGACTAAGTAAGCCTAAAGGGTCAAATGGTTGACTGACAAACGAGAGCAATGTTCTCATGGTAAGGGTTGAGTTATCGGTTTGTACTGACTTGACATTCATCTCGTCAGTACTTGTGTTCCATTCCACGCCTAGAACCTTTAATTGATCAGGTACCTGATAACCTGGAAATTCTTTCTCGATTACCTGGTTTAATGATTCATTATTTGAGGCCCATGACTGTAGTGGCATATTGGCTCCTAATAGCTCACGGTTAGCCTCATGGTAGATTTTTACCAAATTGGTTTGATCATTAGTAGTTCCCTGGAAATTGTCGACATACAAGTTGTCGCTAATGTCTGCCTTATAAGGGCTATTTGACTTCCTCAAATGTGTGTCTAATGTTGCTTGCAATAGAAACGGTGAGGACATAGCTCCGAATAATACTGAGACAAAACGATATGTGATGATATCACTATTAGGATCCAGTGGGTCCTTAATCCAGAGAAACTTAGTGTAGTTACGATCCTCCTCCTGCAAACCTACTCGGAGGAAAGCTTTACTGATATCAGCAGTATAAGCGAAAATACCAGTGCGGAATCGTAACAGTACATCATGTAGCCTTTGTGTTAGGCTAGGTCCCGTTTGGAGACATTCATTTAAAGACACACTGCTTGACTTCACTTTAGCACTACAGTTGAAGACAATACGGATAGGTGTTGTCAATGAATCTTTCACCACAGCGTGCTGAGGTAAATAATGACCTATTTTCCGGTCATCGTTATCAACAACTTCGATAAATTTACTGTTGAGTTGTTGTTGGATGAGTTAATGATACATGTTCAGTTTGTCTGGCTGCTTCTGTAGTCGTGCTAATTGAGACTGCAATTGAGAGACTGCCATAAAATAATTAACTGGAAGTTGTGGATGATTCAACTTCCATGGGAGTCTTACCCAATATTGTTACATTCTTGTACATTCTTGTACAGCCACTAGTACGCGTAGCGTTTCGGGCAAGTCCTTAATCCTATGGTCCCTGGAATACGATCCCCTGCCGCGAAGAATCGTTTTTTCATCCAAGTACACATTTTACTGTTGCGTTAAACAGAGGCTACAGTTAAGGAATTGCGCCCAGTAAATCCTCCCCGGCCAGGATACGAACCCATGACATATAGCGCTCGCGGAACGCCAGGCGAGTGTCTTACCACTACACCACGGAGACTGCTTTTATCTTTAGATATAATATCTTATATTATTGTTTATCTTTATAGACAACTGTATCCAGATATTGCTGGTAAGTCCACATATCATCAGGGCTTGGTTGCTCAGGGAGAATACCTAAAGTGTCTAAATCCCACAGACGATGTACAGGTGGATCAGACTCAATATCTTCAGATATTTCTCTGAAACGTAGGGGTGACTGTTCCAAGCCTAGTCACGCCACTATTATATTGTTAGACTGTTGGTTTGTTGACGCTGGATTTTGTCGGAAAAGCACCGGTCCAGTAAGCAATTTGCCTCCAGCAGATGACAACAAATTCATTCCGTGTTGTCTGGTGCATCCAGTTATAAATTTGTAATAATGATCCGCGCCTATAAGTATTCCAACATCAGCGAGGCAGTCAGAATTTATTTTGTAATTTGCTAGCCTCATGCGGTTTCGTCTAAGATGTTTCGCAGTGCGAGCTAACCCTGTGACCTGCAGGTCTGTAGGAAGTTTATCTACTACTACCGCTTGTATTGGACTAGTGGAAGATCCAAGTCTCACTAATACCTTAACTACTTGGTATTCACGAGGTCCACTATTAGTCAAGAAACCAGAAATATTTAACCTCACACTTTTGGCAGGTTTTAATTTTAACTGTTCTACTAACTGTTGTGTAATGAAGGTTTTCTGTGATCCTTGATCAAAAAGACCTCTAGTGTTAACTCTAGATTTCCTGTTTATTAGTCTAAGTTGAGCTGTAGGCAGAGTGGTATTATTGCCTGACTCAGTAGCAAGTACATTTATTTCTTGATGCACTTTGCAATATTGCACTGTGGTAGAATTCGTGGAATTCTCCCCAGTGGTCATGGATTGAGTAGAAGTTTTTCTACATAAGGCGTAGGGATGTACACCTTGGTTGTATCTATTGCAGGAACGTAGCTGCACTACACATTTTTTGGGATCATGAGATCCCATGCACTTGGTGCACTTGTGTATTTCCTGCAACCTTTTAATCCTAGCATTATAAGTAGGATAAACAGAGCATTGGTAGGTGGCATGTCCTTGATTACAAAACAGACACCTTCTTTCCTTGGTTGACTTGGTCTCTTTAGTAGACAAGTCATTGGTTATCTTAGAAGCAGACACCAAATAAGTACCTACATTACCATTTCTTTTTCCAGTGGATGGAGTAGTCTTAGATTTATATTTATTAGACTTATTCAAAGTCTGTTTGGGTTTGACTGAAGTGTCAGTATTAGTTGGTTTAGACTCAGGTTTAATCTTATCATGGGTCTTCAACCTGTTAACCATTATTCTCAGTCCCTCGAATATTTGGTCAAGAGTGAGAAACTCGGTTTTATAATGTGAGCAGAGCTCTGTTAGGACATTTCGAAGTAATTTCCTCTGCAAAAGTAATTTGATTGACCATTCTGAGCTGGTATATCAACTTTAGTACCTAAGGCCTTTACTAGAGACTCTACTTCTAGTCTGAAGCTTTGAAGAGACTCTGGTCTACTATTTGGTGCATTCAGATCTAGCAATTAGTAATAAAGGTTAGCTATACTCAACTCTTTGTTGCAATAGTTCAACTTCAACAGTTTTATAGCTTCCTCATAATTACTCTCATCGAGAGTTAGGTTATTTATGACCTTTTTAGCCGCTCCTTTGAGAAGACTAAGCAGGTATGAGAATTTAGAAACCTTGTCAAGAGACGATTTCTTATGTATATGAACTTCAAATGAAGTCCAAAAGTTGTCCCAATTTTCTGTATCTAATCCTGTAAATGTAGGCAAGTCTAAAGTAGGTAAACGAACCTCTGGTAGTTGGTTACTGAATTGAGACATAGTATTATTTGTATTGGATTTAGATTGTTTTGCTAGATTAGATAGCATGTAAAGTTTATCTTGAGTCTCATATCGTCTACAATTTGACCTACTTCATCAGGATCAGTTTCTATGGTATTCAGTAGAGTAATATATGACTGACTTGTAGACTTAAATTGATCAAATTTCAGATCAGCTACTCTTACTGATGTCTCTAAGTGATAAGAGTCAATGGGAGTTTCTTTAGATAAGCCCTCAGCTTGGTTAATTAGCCTGGTTAAATGACCTTTAAGGCCAATATAGGTTCTCCTTAATTGCTCAGGAGTAGCCATGTTGGGCTTGGGTCCAAACTTCATGGGATTAGTATATGTATTACTAATGAAGCTTGGGTACTTGCTCACTAGTGGACAAGTAACATTAAATGTAGCCTAATATAATGTGGCTAATTTATACTCTACCTCACTTGAGGTTAAATGTACCTACCTAACAACAAGTAGCTAGATATTTTTGTGCATTGTCTGAACTTCACCATTAGCTTTCGTCCGGTTAGCTCTTCTATATCACCATTAGATGTAATGGTGATCATCCAGCAGTACACAAAATAGATACACACAAATAATGAGTACAAGATGAAATATTATAAAGACACTCCAATCAGAGTTATCTCAAAGTTTAAATCCCACCCTGGATAGGGTCAGCACAAATGGTATAATACATACACTACTGACTAGCTTAAGTCTAGTCTTGATAATTCCTACCTAAGAACTATAAATTTATTTAGTCTGGGCTTGTACCAAATTCAGCACAATCTCAGCCTAAATTCTACCTAATAAGATTGGTAAAGATTATTGTGGTGCAGTAAGGTGAATATAATTGTGCTGTATTTTTTTTTGTATTTTATAGTTTATAAGTGTGCACTTGCACACACAAGTGAAAACAATTATGTACAGTTAAGTTTGGCTTGTTAGCCACAGCCGTTTGTGATAATTGATTGTGTTGATCAATTTGTCAACCACATGCAACCATGACTCACCTGACAGGTGTACACCATCTCTGGCCAGGTTTTGTCTATAAGGTCTGGCTGTAAATTGGATATAAGTGGCATCCAATCTCACTCGTTTTTCCAGCCTGAAATTTATGTACTTAGCAGCTCTCTGGTAGTATTCTGGTGTTACTCCCCAACGATTGTCTTGACTTGGTTGGCGAGGTTGAGTTAGTATTCCACTAACGTGAATACTACCGAATTACCGATGAGCTTGAAAGAAGAAATTATGGCTTTAAGGTGCTTGATCACCTCAGCTGGATGAGGAGTAGGATGGATGTCATTACCACCTAAGTATATAATGGTTAGATGGTGAGGCCACTCTAACGCAGGTGTTAGTGTGGAATTGTTATAAAAGTTATGAGCTGTTGCTCCTGGTGACCTAAAGATTCTTTCTTCAGTATGAGGTATAGGTCTAAGTGTAGTGGGTAATTGACTGTGTCCCACGAGTGCTACCTTATACTTGAGGTGAAAGTAGCAATGAATTGGTGTGACTTAGGCTAACTTATGTGTTACGCTGTTGGTAGACACAATTAATTAAATGGTTACCTGGTTGATACCTGGTTGGTTGATACCTGGTTGATGGGGTTCTGGGAGTTCTTCTACTCCCCAAGCCCGGCCCGAGGCCAGGCTCGACTTGTGAGAGTTTGGTCCACCAGGCTGTTGCTTGGAGCGGCCCGCAGGGCCACGTACCCACCACAGCCCGGCTGATCCGGAACTTCTCTTAGAAAACCGTCCAGTTTTCTCTTGAAGATGTCCACGGTTGTTCCGGCAATATTTCTTATGCTCGCTGGGAGGACGTTGAACAACCGCGGACCCCTGATGTTTATACAGTGCTCTCTGATTGTGCCTATGACACCTCTGCTCTTCACAGGTTCAATCTTGCATTTTCTTCCATATCGTTCACTCCAGTACGTTGTTATTTTACTGTGTAGATTTGGGACCTGACCCTCCAGTATTTTCCAGGTGTATATTATTTGGTATCTCTCTCGTCTCCTTTCTAGAGAGTACATTTGGAGAGCTTTGAGACGATCCCAATAATTTAGGTGTTTTATCTCGTCTATGCGTGCCGTATATGTTCTCTGTATTCCCTCTATTTCAGCAATCTCTCCTGCTCTGAAGGGGGAAGTGAGTACTGAGCAGTACTCGAGACGGGACAGCACAAGTGACTTGAAGAGTACAACCATTGTGATGGGATCCCTGGATTTGAAAGTTCTCGTAATCCATCCGATCATTTTTCTGGCTGACGCGATATTTGCTTGGTTATGCTCCCTAAACGTTAGATCGTCGGACATCATTATTCCCAAATCCTTGACATGCTGTTTTCCTACTATGGGAAGATTCGATTGTGTTTTGTACCCTGTATTATGTTTCAGATCCTCATTTTTGCCGTACCTGAGTACCTGAAATTTATCACTGTTAAACATCATGTTATTTTCTGCTGCCCAATCAAAAACTTTGTTGGCATCTGCTGGTTAGTCTAGACTACATCACACAGGGATTAGTTATTACTAATTAGTGTTTATAATTATAATTTATGTTTATCCGATTCGATAAGGACCATAATGTGGGACATTTGGAGCTTGACTCTATTTATTTAAATATTAATGTAATGAATTCAATTACGAAGGACCACCCGCTTTTATAGTAAAGAGGGAAACTAATAAAAATGTGATCATTAGAAAATTCCTAGAGGAACCAGTAACTATGGATAAATACTAGAGAATATAATCACTTATATAATTAATGGGCTGTATATAATTTAACTGAATCAAAGCCTCAAACACCTACATTGGGGGGTATTACTAGAACTTCATATATGTCTAGGAACTAGTGTGGTTCGTACACCAGTTCATTATGTAATAACCTAATCCTATGACCAATTATAGAATCAATAAAATTATCATCAATAAGAACATAGATTATGAATATCAGAAATTAAAGATTATAATAAACATGTGTTAAATCCAGTGAACAGTGATCTATGGTAATAATTAATCACAGATAATTTAATTAATGGAATACGGAAAAGGGTCTTAGCTTGAAGACGTTTTCCAAGACATCAGTCATGAATCATCCTAGGAATCTCCTGAACTCATCATGGAACACTGGGAGATGATTAACACATGAAGTAACAGCTCGGGGAAGTCTTCACACGCAAGCCGTAAATCAAGATATATTACGTAGCAACATATTAGGCTGCTAAATATCTATATACAAGAAATTGAAAATGGAGAGTGAAAATAAATACTAACGTGTATTTTATTTTAGTCGCTCGGCGTGACGACAAGCTACCCTGCTATAACCTATCTCTGATGATGCATCAAAAGGGAATAAAGGTACTTAGCTAATAGGGCACTGTGTAAGTTGAGGCTTGCTGAAGCTCGAGTCCTAGGTTCTGGCGTCGTAATAACGAACACGTGGCGTCGAGCCTAGCCTAGATGTTGACGCGCTTCTCTGGCCGGTCACGTTGGGCTACACGGAACAAATTAACAGGTTCCGGGCTGAACGTCAAGTTACTTCTCGTTGACGATTCACCACGATGTATCCCGTGACACTGACACCAGCTAAGTTGCTATATTCTGCAACTATTCTTCACACCTCACAGTGGCGACTTTCCTCCCTCGTGGACGCCTACACACGCTCCCGGTGGCGTCCTCTCGATTAATGGCGTCTCCTCTGCCCCGCTCCGCGTCTCGCATTTGCAACACAAATTATTTACTACGAATAATATCATTTCTCGCAGTTGCGACTGAAATGCTTGGATAATGACGGGTTTATTATTCAGAGGAGTTAAATATTATTATTTGCTCGTTTTACGATGGTAAACGAGCAATGGAGATGAATTTAATTCTCTCGCTGGCATTCACGCGTGACGTTAAATTTATTACCAGATAACAGTTGTAACTAGAAACACTCTATTTGGCATTTTTGGGAGTCAGGTTATCGGTAAATAATTATCACACAGAACACTGGTTTTTAGAGAATCAAACTCAATTCTCTGACACACTGGATATAGATGTGTTTATTATGGTGGAATCTGACGCAATACTGGCGTCTGGTGACGTAAGAATTCTAGCATTATTGTACAGATACAATTATTAGTACATGTGAACTCTACGGTTGGTTAATTTTAGTTACTACAGTGATTACTAGATTTAGTAATAATTAATAATAATACAACAGTGTTGTATTATGTTGGAAATTTCCAACATCTTCCATCGGTAATATAAACGGAAAATCAGGAACATTTTAGTTAATTCTAATGAAAACACATTGATTTTTATCATTTGTATTGGAAACATCATTTTTATATGTCTTTTCTAGGATCTAAATAATACGAAACCTCGCTTTATGATTTGAAGTAAAAATCCTCAAATATGGTAATAGAGCGATTTTGTTCACGTTTTTTATGTAGTGTGACTTCACGTGAATATATTCGTTTTTACCAATATTTCGATAATACTTCATGTTTTCTCACGATGTGTGATTTGGCCTTAAATCTGAGAATTTCGCATAATAATGCATTTTTAAGCAAGTTTTCTTACGTTTTGTTTGTACTAAAAATCATTGAATTTAGCAATATTTTGACGTTTATCATCCTCTTTTCCTTTAGGTGATTTAAACAAAATATCATCGAATTAGACAATATTTTGCCGATTTTCTATGTTTTTGTGAATTTTCAGTTTATTGTTATTAATTCAATATATATACGATAAAAATGATGCAAACACATAATTGATTAGAAATAAACATTAAATACTTCAATTTCAATCAACTATTTGTTTCTCCTTGAAAAACTGAGTAAGATATTTAAAAAGCGAGAAGTTCTGTTTTTATTGCATATATCGACGTTTCAGCCGGATTAGAACGGTTTTACGTGTACGTCTTCCATCGGTAATATAAACGGAAAATCAGGAACATTTTAGTTAATTCTAATGAAAACACATTGATTTTTATCATTTGTATTGTAAACAACATTTTTATATGTCTTTTCTAGGATCTAAATAATACGAAACCTCGCTTTATGATTTGAACTTAAAATCCTCAAATATGGTAATAGAGCGATTTTGTTCACGTTTCTTATGTAGTGTGACTTTACGTGAATATATTCGTTTTTACCAATATTTCGATACTATTTCATGTAGTATCACGATATGTGATTTGGCCTTTAAATATTAGAATTTCGCATAATATTAATTTTCAGTTTATTGGTATTATTTCAATAAATATACGATAAAAATGATGCAAACACATAATTGATTAGAAAATAACCTTAAATACTTCATTTTCAATCAAATATTTGATTCTCGGTAAAATACTGAGTAAGATATTGAAAAGGGGAGAAGTTCTGTTTTTATTGCATATATCGACGTTTCAGCCGGATTAGAGCAGTTTTACGTGTACATCTTCCATCGGTAATATAAACGGAAAATCAGGAATATTTTTGAGTACTTTAATGAAAACACATTGATTTTTATCATTTGTATTGGAAAGAACATCTTTATATGTCTTTTCTAGGGTCTAAATGATACGAAACCTCGCTTTATGATTTGAAGTTAAAATCCTCAAATATGGTAATAGAGCGATATTGTTCACGTTTTTTATGTAGTGTGACTTCACGTGAATATATTCGTTTTTACCAATTTTTCGATTCTATTTCATGTAGTATCACGATATGTGATTTGGCCTTTAAATATCAGAATTTCGCATAATATTGCATTTTAAGCAAGTTTTCTTGCATTTTGTTTCGTACTAAAAATCATCGAATATATCGAATCGAATCACCCTCCTTAATCCTCTGAATCCCTCTCTTGAGGCCTCTGCATAACTCTCTCGAGCCTCTGCATCACTCTCGTAAGCCTCTGAATCACTCTCTCGAGCCTCTGCATCACTCTCTTGAGCCTCTGCATCACCCTCTTAAGCCTCTGCATCCCTCATTTGAGCCTCTGCATCCCTCTCTCGAGCCTCTGCATCACTCTCCTGAGCCTCTGCATCACCCTCTTAAGCCTCTGCATCCCTCTCTTGAGCCCCTGCATCCCTCTTTTGAGCCTCTGCATCAATTCTTAAGCCTCTGCATCACTCTCTTAAGCCTCTGCATCACTCTCGTAAGCCTCTGAATCACTCTCTTCAGCCTCTGCATCCCTCTCTTTTGCCTGTGCATCACTCCCAAGAGCCTCTGCATCCCTCTCTTTTGCCTCTTCAACCCTCACTTGAGCCTCTGCATCCCTCTCTTGAGCCTCTGCATCACTCTCTTGAACTCCTAAATCCCTCTCATGAGCCTCTGCATCCCTCACTTGAGCCTTTACATCACTCTCTTAAGCCTCTGCATCCCTCTTTTGAGCCTCTGTGTCACTCTCAAGAGCCTCTGCATCCCTCTCTTGTGCCTCTGCTTCCCTCACTCTAGCCTCTGCATCCCTCTCTTGAGCCCTTGCATCCCTCTCTTGAGCCTCTGCATCCCTCTCTTGAGCCTCTGCATCCCTCTCTTCAGCCTCTGCATCATTCTCTTAAGCCTCTGCATCCCTCTATTGAGCCTCTGCATCCCTCTCTTAAGCCTCTGCAACACTCTTTTCAGCCTCTGCATCACTCTCTTGAGCTTTTGCATCACTCTCTTGAGCCTCTGTATCCCTCGCTTAAGCCTCTGCAACACTCTCTTCAGCCTCTGCCACACTCTCTTAAGCCTCTGCATCCCTTTTTTGATCCTCTGCATCACTTTCTTAAGCCTCTGCATCCCTTTCTTGAGCCTCAGCATCACTCTCTTGAACTCCTGCATCCCTCTCATAAGCCTCTGCATCCCTCTCCGGAGCCTTTGCATCACTCTCTTAAGCCTCTGCATCTCTCTCTTGAGCCTCTGCGTCCCTCTCTTGTGCCTCTGCATCCCTCACTTGAGCCTCAGCATCCCTCACTTGAGCCCCTGCATCCCTCTCTTGAGCCTCTGCATCCCTCTCTTAAGCCTCTGCATCCCTCTCTTGAGCCTCTGCATCCCTCTCTTAAGCCTCTGCAACACTCTTTTCAGCCTCTGCATCACTCTCTTGAGCCTTTGCATCACTCTCTTGAGCCTCTGTATCCCACTCTTAAGCCTCTGCAACACTCTCTTCAGCCTCTACATCACTCTCTTAAGCCTCTGCATCCCTTTTTTGATCCTCTGCATCACTTTCTTAAGCCTCTGCATCCCTTTCTTGAGCCTCAGCATCACTCTCTTGAACTCCTGCATCCCTCTCATGATCCTCTGCATCACTCTCGTGGGGCTCTGCATCACTCGCTTGAGACTCTGCATCACTCTCAAGAGCCTCTGCATCACTCTCTTCAGCCTCTGCATCACTCTCTTAAGCCTCTGCATCCCTTTTTTGATCCTCTGCATCACTTTCTTAAGCCTCTGCATCCCTTTCTTGAGCCTCAGCATCACTCTCTTGAACTCCTGCATCCCTCTCATGATCCTCTGCATCACTCTCGTGGGGCTCTGCATCACTCGCTTGAGACTCTGCATCACTCTCAAGAGCCTCTGCATCACTCTCTTCAGCCTCTGCATCCCTCTCTTGAGCATCTGCATCACTCTTCAGCCTCTTCATCCGCCTCTTGAGCCTCTGCAACACTCTCTTCAGCCTCTGCATCACTCTCTTAAGCCTCTGAATCCCTCACTTGAGGCCTCTGCATAACTCCCTC
Source organism: Procambarus clarkii (assembly GCF_040958095.1). Taxonomy (NCBI): domain Eukaryota; kingdom Metazoa; phylum Arthropoda; class Malacostraca; order Decapoda; family Cambaridae; genus Procambarus; species Procambarus clarkii. The sequence goes on along the minus strand of NC_091240.1, from coordinate 15,971,551 downwards.
GAGCCTCTGCATCACTCTCTTGATTCTCTGCATCACTCTCGTAAGCCTCTGAATCACTCTCTCGAGCCTCTGCATCACTCTCTTGATCCTCTGCATCACTCTCTAGAGCCTCTGCATCACTCTCTTAAGCCTCTGCTTCCCTCTATTGATCCTCTGCATCACTCTCTTGAGCCTCTCCATCACTCTCTTGAGCCTCTGCATCACTCTCGTAAGCCTTTGAATCACTCTCTTGAGCCTCTGTATCACTCGCTTGAGCCCCTGCGTCCCTCTCTTGAGCCTCTACATCACTCTCTTGAGCATCTGCATCACCCTTTTAAGCCCCTGCATCCCTCTTTTGAGCCTCTGCATTACTTTCTTAAGCCTCTGCATCACTAACTTACGCTTCTGCATCACTCTCGTAAGCCTCTGAATCACTCTCTTCAGCCTCTGCATCCCTCTCTTGTGCCTCTGCATCACTCCCAAGAGCCTCTGCATCCCTCTCTTTTGCCTCTTCATCCCTCACTGTAGCTTCTGCATCCCTCTCATGAGGTTCTGCATCAATCTCTTGAACTCCTGCATCCCTCTCAGGAGCCTCTGCATCCCTCACTTGAGCCTTTGCATCACTCTCTTAAGCCCCTGCATCCCTCTTTTGAGCCTCTGCGTCACTCTCAAGAGCGTCTGCATCCCTCTCTTGTGCCTCTGCTTCCCTCACTCTAGCCTCTGCATCCCTCTCTTGAGCCCCTGCATCCCTCTCTTGAGCCTCTACATCCCTCTCTTGAGCCTCTGCATCCCTCTCTTAAGCCTCAGCATCACTCTCTTAAGCCTCTGCATCACTCTCTTGAGCCTTTGCATCACTCTCTTGAGCCTCTGCATCCCTCTCTTAAGCCTCTGCAACACTGTCTTCAGCCTCTGCATCACTCTCTTAAGCCTCTGCATCCCTCTCCTGAGCCTCTGCATCCCTCTCTTAAGCCTCTGCAACACTCTCTTCAGCCTCTGCATCACTCTCTTGAGCCTTTGCATCACTCTCTTCAGCCTCTGCATCCCTCTCTTAGGCCTCTGCAAAACTCTCTTCATCCTCTGCATCACTTTCCTAAGCCTATGCATCCCTTTTTTGATCCTCTGCATCACTTTCTTAAGCCTCTGCATCCCTTTCTTGAGCCTCTGCATCCCTCACTTAAACTCCTGTTTTGATTTAAAACTCCTGTTTTGATTTAATCTAACTTAATTTAATCTTTAATTAATTTTGATCAAACTCCTGTTTTGATTTAAACAAAATATCATCGAATTAGGCAACATTTTTCTGTTTTTCCACGTTTTTGTGAATTTTCAGTCTATGGGTATTAATTCATTATATATACGATAAAAATGATGCAAACACATAATTGATTAGATAATAACCTTAAATACTTCATTTTCAATCATCTATTTGTTTCTCTTTAAAATACTGAGTAAGATATTGAAAAGGGGAGAAGTTCGGTTTTTATTGCATATATCGACGTTTCAGCCGGATTAGAGCGGTTTTACGTGTACATCTTCCATCGGTAATATAACGGAAAATCAAGAACATTTTAGTTAATTCTAATGAAAACACATTGTTTTTTATCATTTGTATTGGAAACAACATTGTCATATGTCTTTTCTTGGATCTAAATAATATGAAACTTCGCTCTATGATTTGAAGTTAAAATCCTCAAATATGGTAAAATAGTGACTTTTTCACGTTAATCATGTGGTTATATATTACGTAAATATATTCATTTTTACCAATATTTCGATACTATTTCATGTAGTATCACGATGTGTGATTTGGCCTTCAAATCTCAGAATTTCGCATAATATTGCATTTTAAGCAAGTTTTCTTGCATTTTGTTTTGTACGAAAAATCATCGAATATTTTGACGTTTATCATCCCCTTTTCCTCTATGTGATTTAAACAAAATATCATCGAATTAGGCAATATTTTGCCTTTTTTTCCATGTTCTTGTGAATTTTCAGTTTATGGGTATTAATTCATTATATATACGATAAAAATGATGCAAACACATAATTGATTAGATAATAACCTTAAATACTTCATTTTCAATCAACTATTTGTTTCTCGTTAAAATACTGAGTAAGATATTGAAAAGGGGAGAAGTTCGGTTTTTATTGCATATATCGACGTTTCATCCGGAATAGAGCGGTTTTCGTGTACATCTTTCATCGGTAATATAAACGGAAAATCAGGAACATTTTAGTTAATTCTAATGAAAACACATTGATATTTTTCATTTGTATTGGAAACAACATTGTCATATGTCTTTTCTTGGATCTAAATAATACGAAACCTCGCTCTATGATTTGAAGTTAAAATCCTCAAATATGGTTAAATAGTAACTTTTTTCACGTTTTTCATGTAGTTTGATATTACGTAAATATATTCATTTTTACCAATATTTCGATACTATTTCATGTAGTATCACGATATGTGATTTGGCCTTCAAATCTCAGAATTTCGCATAATATTGCATTTTAAGCAATATTCTTGCATTTTGTTTCGTACGAAAAATCATCGATTTTAGCAATATTTTGACGTTTATCATCCCCTTTTCCTTTATGTGAATTAAACAAAATATCATCGAATTAGGCAATATTTTGCCGTTTTTCCATGTTTTTGTGAATTTTCAGTTTATGGGTATTAATTCATTATATATACGATAAAAATGATGCAGACACATAATTGATTAGATAATAACATTAAATACTTCATTTTCAATCAACTATTTGTTTCTCGTTAAAATACTGAGTAAGATATTTGTGAGATTTTTCTCTACGCCTACCTCCCTTAAGAGGTGGACTACAAGTTTAAAGTCTGCTCACGGCAGTTAAGCATAAGTCCAGTAGAAAAAGGAAAAGCGAGAGCAAACCGCCAGGCCTCCACCAACAAGGGTGAAAACCTGTCCACAATAGGCCGCTGGCTCCTCCTAGTTAAACAGGACGTTAAAACAAATAAAGGGTAACCGACGGGTTCTCACAATCAAATATTTATATTTGAAGTGGCGCTATGAATTGGAATTCGAATTCCCAAGAACAGCCGCCTTATCAAGATCACATCAACATTTAATAATATTATGCAGAAATAAGGTGGAATAATACGGTTGAAGGGTTGACATCAAAGACTGTTTTCTATAACATAACAATTTATTAATAACAAGAGACTAACTACTACATTACCGAGTTTACGTTACGTTAATGTCAATCCAGTGGCACGATAACAAACAGCTAAATAGCAACCCTTGCTGTGAGGCTGCATACTGAACTAACCTGAACACAGGTGTGCGCACTGATGACGCAATATTGCAAATCAAAGAAAAATATCACAGACTAAGTTACACCACAGCGAATGGTTACGTTATTGTACATCAAGTGGCATTTGCAACACAGCTATTCAACAGCCCTTCGAGAAGTGACAGCAGGCTCCATCTTGCTGACACTTCAGGCTGACAACATGAACTAACTGACCAAATGAAAGATCCACTGAAACAAAGACACAAAGAGGCAATCAATAGTGTCTTGGTTTCCCTGACAGCTACTATAATCACAAGCTTAGGGGTCCTCCCGCCCCCCAGGAGAGACCCACGTAACTAGGCGGAAGTCTAACAGTGACTCCCCCCTATCACAACCCCGTGTGAACACTCTTTGCAACTCCCACTAAGAAGTTGCCCTGTTGTAACCCGATACACCGACACGCAAGGCGGGAATTCTGGGACACAGCTCCACAGATCCCTAGTATGACTCTAAATAATACGATCTAAATAATAAATAATACGATAATATGGATCTAAATAATACAAAACCTCGCTCTATGATTCTAAGTTAAAATCCTCAAATATGGTTAAATAGTGACTTTTTTCACGTTTTTCATGTAGTTTGATATTACGTAAATATATTCATTTTTACCAATATTTCGATACTATTTCATGTAGTATCACGATATGTGATTTGGCCTTCAAATCTCAGAATTTCGCTTAATATTGCATTTTAAGCAAGTTTTCTTGCATTTTGTTTCGTACGAAAAATCATCGAATTTAGCAATATTTTGACGTTTATCATCCCCTTTTCCTTTATGTGATTTAAACAAAATATCATCGAATTAGGCAATATTTTGCCGTTTTCCACGTTTTTGTGAATTTTCAGTCCATAGGTATTAATTCATATATATACGATAAAAATGATGCAAACACATAATTGATTAGATAATAACCTTAAATACTTCATTTTCAATCAACTATTTCTTTCTCGTTAAAATACTGAGTAAGATATTGAAAGGGGGAGAAGTTCTGATTTTATTGCATATATCGACGTTTCAGCCGGAATAGAGCGGTTTTCGTGTACATCTTCCATCGGTAATACAAACGGAAAATCAGGAACATTTTAGTTAATTCTAATGAAAACACATTGATTTTTATCATTTGTATTGGAAACAACATTGTCATATGTCTTTTCTTGGATCTAAATAATACGAAACCTCGCTCTATGATTTGAAATTAAAATCCTGAAATATGGTTAAATAGTGACTTTTTTCACGTTTTTTATGTAGTTTGATATTATGTAAATATATTCATTTTTACCAATATTTCGATACTATTTCATGTAGTATCACGATATGTGATTTGGACTTCAAATCTGAGAATTTCGCATAATATTGCATTTTAAGCAAGTTTTCTTGCATTTTGTTTCGTACGAAAAATCATCGAATTTAGCAATATTTTGACGTTTATCATCCCCTTTTCCTTCATGTGATTTAAACAAAATATCGTCGAATTAGGCAATATTTTGCCGTTTTCCACGTTTTTGTGAATTTTCAGTCCATGGGTATTAATTCATATATATACGATAAAAATGATGCAAACACATAATTGATTAGATAATAACCTTAAATACTTCATTTTCAATCATCTATTTGTTTGTCGTTAAAATACTGAGTAAGATATTGAAAAGGGGAGAAGTTCGGTTTTTATTGCATATATCGCCGTTTCAGCCGGATTAGAGCGGTTTTACGTGTACATCTTCCCTCGTTAATATAAACGGAAAATCAAGAACATTTTAGTTTATTCTAATGAAAACACATTGTTTTTTTATCATTTGTATTGGAAACAACATTGTCATATGTCTTTTCTTGAAACTAAATAATACGAAACCTCGCTCTATGATTTGAAGGTAAAATCCTCATATATGGTAAAATAGTGTTTTTTTCACATTAATCATGTAGTTTGATATTAGGCAAATATATTCATTTTTACCAATATTTCGATACTATTTCATGTAGTATCACGATATGTGATTTGGCCTTCAAATCTCAGAATTTCGTATAATATTGCATTTTAAGCAAGTTTTCTTGCATTTTGTTTCGTACGAAAAATCATCAAATTTAGCAATATTTTGACGTTTATCATCCCCTTTTCCTTTATTTGATTTTAACAAAATATCATCGAATTAGGCAATATTTTGCCGTTTTTCTACGTTTTTGTGAATTTTCAGTCTATGGGCATTAATTCATTATATATACGATAAAAATGATGCAAACACATAATTGATTAGATAATAACCTTAAATACTTCATTTTCAATCAACTATTTGTTTCTCGTTAAAATACTGAGTAAGAAATTGAAAAGGGGAGAAGTTCGGTTTTTATTGCATATATCGACGTTTCAGCCGGAATAGAGCGGTTTTACGTGTACATCTTCCCTCGTTAATATAAACGGAAAATCAAGAACATTTTAGTTTATTCTAATGAAAACACATTGTTTTTTTATCATTTGTATTGGAAACAACATTGTCATATGTCTTTTCTTGGATCTAAATAATACGAAACCTCGCTCTATGATTTGAAGTTAAAATCCTCAAATATGGTTAAATAGTGACTTTTTTCACGTTTTTCATGTAGTTTGATATTACGTAAATATATTCATTTTTTCCAATATTTCGATACTATTTCATGTAGTATCACGATGTGTGATTTGGGCTTCAAATCTCAGAATTTCGCATAATATTGCATTTTAAGCAAGTTTTCTTGCATTTTGTTTCGCACGAAAAATCATCGAATTTAGCAATATTTTGACGTTTATCATCCCCCTTTTCCTTTTTGTGATTTAAACAAAATATCATCGAATTAGGCAATATTTTGCCGTTTTCCACGTTTTTGTGAATTTTCAGTCCATGGGTATTAATTCATATATATATACGATAAAAATGATGCAAACACATAATTGATTAGATAATAACCTTACATACTTCTTTTTCAATCAACTATTTGTTTCTCGTTAAAATACTGAGTAAGATATTGAAAAGGGGAGAAGTTCGGTTTTTATTGCATATATCGACGTTTCAGCCGGATTAGAGCGGTTTTACGTGTACATCTTCCATCGGTAATATAAACGGAAAATCAAGAACATTATAGGTAATTCTAATGAAAGCACATTGTTTTTTATCATTTGTATTGGAAACAACATTGTCATATGTCTTTTCCTGGAACTAAATAATACGAAACCTAGCTCTATGATTTGAAGGTAAAATCCTAAAATATGGTATAATAGTGACTTTTTCACGTTAATCATGTAGTTTGATATTACGCAAATATATTCATTTTTACCAATATTTCGATACTATTTCATGTAGTATCACGATATGTGATTTGGCCTTCAAATCTCAGAATTTCGCATAATATTGCATTTTAAGCAAATTTTCTTGCATTTTGTTTCGTACGGAAAATCATCGAATTTAGCAATATTTTGACGTTTATCATCCCCTTTTTCTTTATTTGATTCAAACAAAATATCATCGAATTAGGCAATATTTTGCCGTTTTTCCACGTTTTTGCGAATTTTCAGTCTATGGGTATTAATTCATTATATATACGATAAAAATGATGCAAACACATAATTGATTAGATAATAACCTAAAATACTTCATTTTCAATCAACTATTTGTTTCTCGTTAAAATACTGAGTAAGATATTGAAAAGGGGAGAATTTCTGTTTTTATTTCATATATAGGCGTTTCAGCCGGAATAGAGCGGTTTTCGTGTACATCTTCCATCGGTAATATAAACGGAAAATCAGGAACATTTTAGTTAATTCTAATGAAAACACATTGATTTTTATCATTTGTATTGGAAACAACATTGTCATATGTCTTTTCTTGGATCTAAATAATACGAAACCTCGCTCTATGATTTGAAGTTAAAATCCTCAAATATGGTTAAATAGTGACTTTTTTCACGTTTTTCATGTAGTTTGATATTCCGTAAATATATTCTTTTTTACCAATATTTCGATACTATTTCATGTAGTATCACGATATGTGATTTGGCCTTCATATCTCAGAATTTCGAATAATATTGCATTTTAAGCAAGTTTTCTTGCATTTTGTTTCGTACGAAAAAACATCGAATTTAGCAATAATTTGACGTTTATCATCTCCCTTTCCTTCATGTGATTTAAACAAAATATCATCGAATTAGGCAATATTTTTCCGTTTTCCACGTTTTTGTGAATTTTCCGTCCATGGGTATTAATTCATATATATACGATAAAAATGATGCAAACATATAATTGATTAGATAATAACCTTAAATACTTCATTTTCAATCATCTATTTGTTTCTCGTTAAAATACTGAGTAAGATATTGAAAAGGGGAGAAGTTCGGTTTTTATTGCATATATCGACGTTTCAGCCTGATTAGAGCGGTTTTACGTGTACATCTTCCCTCGTTAATATAAACGGAAAATCAAGAACATTATAGTTAATTCTAATGAAAACACATTGTTTTTTATCATTTGTATTGGAAACAACATTGTCATATGTCTTTTCTTGGAACTAAATAATACGAAACCTCGCTCTATGATTTGAAGGTAAAATCCTCATATATGGTAAAATAGTGACTTTTCCACGTTAATCATGTAGTTTGATATTAGGCAAATATATTCATTTTTACCAATATTTCGATACTATTTCATGTAGTATCACGATATGTGATTTCGCCTTCATATATCAGAATTTCGCATAATATTGCATTTTAAGCAAGTTTTCTTGCATTTTGTTTCGTACGAAAAATCATCGAATTTACCAATATTTTGACGTTTATCATCCCCCTTTCCTTTATTTGATTTAAACAAAATATCATCGAATTAGGCAATATTTTGCCGTTTTTCCACGTTTTTGTGAATTTTCAGACTATGGGTATTAATTCATTATATATACGATAAAAATGATGCAAACACATAATTGATTAGATAATAACCTTAAATACTTCATTTTCAATCAACTATTTGTTGCTCGTTAAAATACTGAGTAAGATATTGAAAAGGGGAGAAGTTCTGTTTTTATTGCATATATCGACGTTTCAGCCGGAATAGAGCGGTTTTCGTGTACATCTTCCATCGGTAATATAAACGGAAAATCAGAAACATTTTAGATAATTCTAATGAAAACACATTGATTTATATCATTTGTATTGGAAACAACATTGTCATATGTCTTTTCTTGGATCTAAATAATACGAAACCTCGCTCTATGATTTGAAGGTAAAATCCTTAAATATGGTAAAATAGTGACCTTTTCACGGTAATCATGTAGTTTGATATTAGGCAAATATATTCATTTTTACCAATATTTCGATACTATTTCATGTAGTATCACGATATGTGATTTCGCCTTCAAATCTCAGAATTTCGTATAATATTGCATTTTAAGCAAGTTTTCTTGCATTTTGTTTCGTACGAAAAATCATCGAATTTAGCAATATTTTGACGTTTATCATCCCCTTTTCCTTTATTTGATTTAAACAAAATATCATCGAATTAGGCAATATTTTGCCGTTTTCCACGTTTTTGTGAATTTTCAGTCTATGGGTATTAATTCATTATATATACGATAAAAATGATGCAAACACATAATTGATTAGATAATAACCTTAAATACTTCATTTTCAATCAACTATTTGTTTCTCGTTAAAATACTGAGTAAGATATTGAAAACGGGAGAAGTTCGGTTTTTATTGCATATATCGACGTTTCAGCCTGATTAGAGCGGTTTTACGTGTACATTTTCCCTCGTTAATATAAACGGAAAATCAAGAACATTATAGGTAATTCTAATGAAAACACATTGTTTTTTATCATTTGTATTGGAAACAACATTGTCATATGTCTTTTCCTGGAACTAAATAATACGAAACCTAGCTCTATGATTTGAAGGTAAAATCCTCAAATATGGTAAAGTAGTGACTTTTTCACGTTAATCATGTAGTTTGATATTACGCATATATATTCATTTTTACCAATATTTCGATACTATTTCATGTAGTATCACGATATGTGATTTCGCCTTGAAATCTCAGAATTTCGTATAATATTGCATTTTAAGCAAGTTTTCTTGCATTTTGTTTCGTACGAAAAATCATCGAATTTAGCAATATTTTGACGTTTATCATCCCCTTTTCCTTTATTTGATTTAAACAAAATATCATCGAATTAGGCAATATTTTGCCGTTTTCCACGTTTTTGTGAATTTTCAGTCTATGGGTATTAATTCATTATATATACGATAAAAATGATGCAAACACATAATTGATTAGATAATAACCTTAAATACTTCATTTTCAATCAACTATTTGTTTCTCGTTAAAATACTGAGTAAGATATTGAAAACGGGAGAAGTTCGGTTTTTATTGCATATATCGACGTTTCAGCCTGATTAGAGCGGTTTTACGTGTACATCTTCCATCGGTAATATAACGGAAAATCAAGAACATTTTAGTTAATTCTAATGAAAACACATTGTTTTTTATCATTTGTATTGGAAACAACATTGTCATATGTCTTTTCTTGGATCTAAATAATATGAAACTTCGCTCTATGATTTGAAGTTAAAATCCTCAAATATGGTAAAATAGTGACTTTTTCACGTTAATCATGTGGTTTGATATTACGTAAATATATTCATTTTTACCAATATTTCGATACTATTTCATGTAGTATCACGATATGTGATTTGGCCTTCAAATCTCAGAATTTCGCATAATATTGCATTTTAAGCAAGTTTTCTTGCATTTTGTTTCGTACGAAAAATCATCGAATTTAGCAATATTTTGACGTTTATCATCCCCTTTTCCTTTATTTGATTCAAACATAATATCATCGAATTAGGCAATATTTTGCCGTTTTTCCACGTTTTTGCGAGTTTTCAGTCTATGGGTATTAATTCATTATATATACGATAAAAATGATGCAAACACATAATTGATTAGATAATAACCTAAAATACTTAATTTTCAATCAACTATTTTTTTCTCGTTAAAATACTGAGTAAGATATTGAAAAGGGGAGAAGTTCTGTTTTTATTTCATATATCGACGTTTCAGCCGGAATAGAGCGGTTTTACGTGTATATCTTCCATCGGTAATATAAACGGAAAATCAGGAACATTTTAGTTAATTCTAATGAAAACACATTGATTTTTATCATTTGTATTGGAAACAACATTGTCATATGTCTTTTCTTGGATCTAAATAATACGAAACCTCGCTCTATGATTTGAAGTTAAAATCCTCAAATATGGTTAAATAGTGACTTTTTTCACGTTTTTCATGTAGTTTGATATTCCGTAAATATATTCATTTTTACCAATATTTCGATACTATTTTATGTAGTATCACGATATGTGATTTGGCTTTCAAATCTCAGAATTTCGAATAATATTGCATTTTAAGTAAGTTTTCTTGCATTTTGTTTCATACGAAAAAACATCGAATTTAGCAATATTTTGACGTTTATCATCTCCTTTTCCTTCATGTGATTTAAACAAAATATCATCGAATTAGGCAATATTTTTCCGTTTTCCACGTTTTTGTGAATTTTCCGTCCATGGGTATTAATTCATATATATACGATAAAAATGATGCAAACACATAATTGATTAGATAATAACCTTAAATACTTCATTTTCAATCATCTATTTGTTTCTCGTTAAAATACTGAGTAAGATATTGAAAAGGGGAGAAGTTCGGTTTTTATTGCATATATCGACGTTTCAGCCTGATTAGAGCGGTTTTACGTGTACATCTTCCCTCGTTAATATAAACGGAAAATCAAGAACATTATAGTTAATTCTAATGAAAACACATTGTTTTTTATCATTTGTATTGGAAACAACATTGTCATATGTCTTTTCTTGGAACTAAATAATACGAAACCTCGCTCTATGATTTGAAGGTAAAATCCTCATATATGGTAAAATAGTGACTTTTCCACGTTAATCATGTAGTTTGATATTAGGCAAAAATATTCATTTTTACCAATATTTCGATACTATTTCATGTTGTATCACGATATGTGATTTGGCCTTCAAATCTCAGAATTTCGTATAATATTGCATTTTAAGCAAGTTTTCTTGCATTTTGTTTAGTACGAAAAATCATCGAATTTAGCAATATTTTGACGTTTATCATCCCCTTTTCCTTTATTTGATTTTAACAAAATATCATCAAATTAGGCAATATTTTGCCGTTTTTCCACGTTTTTGTAAATTTTCAGTCTATGGGTATTAATTCATTATATATACGATAAAAATGATGCAAACACATAATTGATTAGATAATAACCTTAAATACTTCATTTTCAATCAACTATTTGTTTCTCGTTAAAATACTGAGTAAGATATTGAAAAGGGGAGAAGTTCTGTTTTTATTGCATATATCGACGTTTCAGCCGGAATAGAGCGATTTTCGTGTACATCTTCCATCAGTAATATATACGGAAAATCAGGAACATTTTAGTTAATTCTAATGAAAACACATTGATTTTTATCATTTGTATTGGAAACAACATTGTCATATGTCTTTTCTTGGATCTAAATATTACGAAACCTCGCTCTATGATTCTAAGTTAAAATCCTCAAATATGGTTAAATAGTGACTTTTTTCACGTTTTTCATGTAGTTTGATATTACGTAAATATATTCATTTTTTCCATTATTTCGATACTATTTCATGTAGTATCACGATATGTGATTTGGGCTTCAAATCTCAGAATTTCGCATAATATTGCATTTTAAGCAAGTTTTCTTGCATTTTGTTTCGTACGAAAAATCATCGAATTTAGCAATATTTTGACGTTTATCATCCCCTTTTCCTTTATGTGATTTAAACAAAATATAATCGAATTAGGCAATATTTTGCCGTTTTCCACGTTTTTGTGAATTTTCAGTCCATGGGTATTAATTCATATATATACGATAACAATGATGCAACACATAATTGATTGGATAACAACCTTAAATACTTCATTTTCAATCAACTATTTCTTTCTCGTTAAAATACTGAGTAAGATATTAAAAGGGGGAGAAGTTCTGATTTTATTGCATATATCGACGTTTCAGCCGGAATAGAGCGGTTTTCGTGTACATCTTCCATCGGTAATATAAACGGAAAATCAGAAACATTTTAGATAATTCTAATGAAAACACATTGATTTTTATCATTTGTATTGGAAACAACATTGTCATATGTCTTTTCTTGGATCTAAATAATACGAAACCTCGCTCTATGATTTGAAGGTAAAATCCTTAAATATGGTAAAATAGTGACCTTTTCACGGTAATCATGTAGTTTGATATTAGGCAAATATATTCATTTTTACCAATATTTCGATACTATTTCATGTAGTATCACGATATGTGATTTGGCCTTCAAACCTCAGAATTTCGTATAATATTGCATTTTAAGCAAGTTTTCTTGCATTTTGTTTCGTACGAAAAATCATCGAATTTAGCAATATTTTGACGTTTATCATCCCCTTTTCCTTTATTTGATTTTAACAAAATATCATCGAATTAGGCAATATTTTGCCGTTTTTCCACGTTTTTGTAAATTTTCAGTCTATGGGTATTAATTCATTATATATACGATAAAAATGATGGAAACACATAATTGATTAGATAATAACCTTAAATACTTCATTTTCAATCAACTATTTGTTTCTCGTTAAAATACTGAGTAAGATATTGAAAAGGGGAGAAGTTCTGTTTTTATTGCATATATCGACGTTTCAGCCGGAATAGAGCGATTTTCGTGTACATCTTCCATCAGTAATATATACCGAAAATCAGGAACATTTTAGTTAATTCTAATGAAAACACATTGATTTTTATCATTTGTATTGGAAACAACATTGTCATATGTCTTTTCTTGGATCTAAATATTACGAAACCTCGCTCTATGATTCTAAGTTAAAATCCTCAAATATGGTTAAATAGTGACTTTTTTCACGTTTTTCATGTAGTTTGATATTACGTAAATATATTCATTTTTTCCATTATTTCGATACTATTTCATGTAGTATCACGATATGTGATTTGGGCTTCAAATCTCAGAATTTCGCATAATATTGCATTTTAAGCAAGTTTTCTTGCATTTTGTTTCGTACGAAAAATCATCGAATTTAGCAATATTTTGACGTTTATCATCCCCTTTTCCTTTATGTGATTTAAACAAAATATAATCGAATTAGGCAATATTTTGCCGTTTTCCACGTTTTTGTGAATTTTCAGTCCATGGGTATTAATTCATATATATACGATAACAATGATGCAACACATAATTGATTGGATAACAACCTTAAATACTTCATTTTCAATCAACTATTTCTTTCTCGTTAAAATACTGAGTAAGATATTAAAAGGGGGAGAAGTTCTGATTTTATTGCATATATCGACGTTTCAGCCGGAATAGAGCGGTTTTCGTGTACATCTTCCATCGGTAATATAAACGGAAAATCAGAAACATTTTAGATAATTCTAATGAAAACACATTGATTTTTATCATTTGTATTGGAAACAACATTGTCATATGTCTTTTCTTGGATCTAAATAATACGAAACCTCGCTCTATGATTTGAAGGTAAAATCTCTAAATATGGTAAAATAGTGACCTTTTCACGGTAATCATGTAGTTTGATATTAGGCAAATATATTCATTTTTACCAATATTTCGATACTATTTCATGTAGTATCACGATATGTGATTTGGCCTTCAAACCTCAGAATTTCGTATAATATTGCATTTTAAGCAAGTTTTCTTGCATTTTGTTTCGTACGAAAAATCATCGAATTTAGCAATATTTTGACGTTTATCATCCCCTTTTCCTTTATTTGATTTTAACAAAATATCATCGAATTAGGCAATATTTTGCCGTTTTTCCACGTTTTTGTGAATTTTCAGTCTATGGGTATTAATTCATTATATATACGATAAAAATGATGCAAACACATAATTGATTAGATAATAACCTTAAATACTTCATTTTCAATCAACTATTTGTTTCTCGTTAAAATACTGAGTAAGATATTGAAAAGGGGAGAAGTTCGGTTTTTATTGCATATATCGACGTTTCAGCCGGAATAGAGCGATTTTCGTGTACATCTTCCATCAGTAATATATACGGAAAATCAGGAACATTTTAGTTAATTCTAATGAAAACACATTGATTTTTATCATTTGTATTGGAAACAACATTGTCATATGTCTTTTCTTGGATCTAAATAATACGAAACCACGCTCTATGATTTGAAGTTAAAATCCTCAAATATGGTTAAATAGTGACTTTTTTCACGTTTTTCATGTAGTTTGATATTACGTAAATATATTCATTTTTACCAATATTTCGATACTATTTCATGTAGTATCACGATATGTGATTTGGCCTTCAAATCTCAGAATTTCGCATTATATTGCATTTTAAGCAAGTTTTCTTGCATTTTGTTTAGTACGAAAAATCATCGAATTTAGCAATACTTTGACGTTTATCATCACCTTTTCCTTTATTTGATTCAAACAAAATATCATCAAATTAGGCAATATTTTGCCGTTTTTCCACGTTTTTGCGAATTTTCAGTCTATGGGTATTAATTCATTATATATACGATAAAAATGATGCAAACACATAATTGATTAGATAATAACCTAAAATACTTCATTTTCAATCAACTATTTGTTTCTCGTTAAAATACTGAGTAAGATATTGAAAAGGGGAGAAGTTCTGTTTTTATTTCATATATCGACGTTTCAGCCGGAATAGAGCGGTTTTACGTGTATATCTTCCATCGGTAATATAAACGGAAAATCAGGAACATTTTAGTTAATTCTAATGAAAACACATTGATTTTTATCATTTGTATTGGAAACAACATTGTCATATGTCTTTTCTTGGATCTAAATAATACGAAACCTCGCTCTATGATTTGAAGTTAAAATCCTCAAATATGGTTAAATAATGACTTTTTTCACGTTTTTCATGTAGTTTGATATTCCGTAAATATATTCATTTTTCCCAATATTTCGATACTATTTTATGTAGTATCACGATATGTGATTTGGCTTTCAAATCTCAGAATTTCGAATAATATTGCATTTTAAGTAAGTTTTCTTGCATTTTGTTTCATACGAAAAAACATCGAATTTAGCAATATTTTGACGTTTATCATCTCCTTTTCCTTCATGTGATTTAAACAAAATATCATCGAATTAGGCAATATTTTTCCGTTTTCCACGTTTTCGTGAATTTTCCGTCCATGGGTATTAATTCATATATATACGATAAAAATGATGCAAACACATAATTGATTAGATAATAACCTTAAATACTTTATTTTCAATCATCTATTTGTTTCTCGTTAAAATACTGAGTAAGATATTGAAAAGGGGAGAAGTTCGGTTTTTATTGCATATATCGACGTTTCAGCCTGATTAGAGCGGTTTTACGTGTACATCTTCCCTCGTTAATATAAACGGAAAATCAAGAACATTATAGTTAATTCTAATGAAAACACATTGTTTTTTATCATTTGTATTGGAAACAACATTGTCATATGTCTTTTCTTGGAACTAAATAATACGAAACCTCGCTCTATGATTTGAAGGTAAAATCCTCATATATGGTAAAATAGTGACTTTTCCACGTTAATCATGTAGTTTGATATTAGGCAAATATATTCATTTTTACCAATATTTCGATACTATTTCATGTAGTATCACGATATGTGATTTGGCCTTCAAATCTCAGAATTTCGTATAATATTGCATTTTAAGCAAGTTTTCTTGCATTTTGTTTCGTACGAAAAATCATCGAATTTAGCAATATTTTGACTTTTATCATCCCCTTTTCCTTTATTTGATTTTAACAAAATATCATCAAATTAGGCAATATTTTGCCGTTTTTCCACGTTTTTGTAAATTTTCAGTCTATGGGTATTAATTCATTATATATACGATAAAAATGATGCAAACACATAATTGATTAGATAATAACCTTAAATACTTCATTTTCAATCAACTATTTGTTTCTCGTTAAAATACTGAGTAAGATATTGAAAAGGGGGGAAGTTCTGTTTTTATTGCATATATCGACGTTTCAGCCGGAATAGAGCGATTTTCGTGTACATCTTCCATTAGTAAAATATACGGAAAATCAGGAACATTTTAGTTAATTCTAATGAAAACACATTGATTTTTATCATTTGTATTGGAAACAACATTGTCATATGTCTTTTCTTGGATCTAAATATTACGAAACCTCGCTCTATGATTCTAAGTTAAAATCCTCAAATATGGTTAAATAGTGACTTTTTTCACGTTTTTGATGTAGTTTGATATTACGTAAATATATTCATTTTTTCCAATATTTCGATACTATTTCATGTAGTATCACGATATGTGATTTGGGCTTCAAATCTCAGAATTTCGCATAATATTGCATTTTAAGCAAGTTTTCTTGCATTTTGTTTCGTACGAAAAATCATCGAATTTAGCAATATTTTGACGTTTATCATCCCCTTTTCCTTTATGTGATTTAAACAAAATATAATCGAATTAGGCAATATTTTGCTGTTTTCCACGTTTTAGTGAATTTTCAGTCCATGGGTATTAATTCATATATATACGATAAAAATGCTGCAACACATAATTGATTGGATAACAACCTTAAATACTTCATTTTCATTCAACTATTTCTTTCTCGTTAAAATACTGAGTAAGATATTGAAAGGGGGAGAAGTTCTGATTTTATTGCATATATCGACGTTTCAGCCGGAATAGAGCGGTTTTCGTGTACATCTTCCATCGGTAATATAAACGGAAAATCAGAAACATTTTAGATAATTCTAATGAAAACACATTGATTTTTATCATTTGTATTGGAAACAACACTGTCATATGTCTTTTCTTGGATCTAAATAATACGAAACCTCGCTCTATGATTTGAAGGTAAAATCCTTAAATATGGTAAAATAGTGACCTTTTCACGGTAATCATGTAGTTTGATATTAGGCAAATATATTCATTTTTACCAATATTTCGATACTATTTCATGTAGTATCACGATATGTGATTTGGCCTTCAAATCTCAGAATTTCGTATAATATTGCATTTTAAGCAAGTTTTCTTGCATTTTGTTTCGTACGAAAAATCATCGAATTTAGCAATATTTTGACGTTTATCATCCCCTTTTCCTTTATTTGATTTTAACAAAATATCATCGAATTAGGCAATATTTTGCCGTTTTTCCACGTTTTTGTGAATTTTCAGTCTATGGGTATTAATTCATTATATATACGATAAAAATGATGCAAACACATAATTGATTAGATAATAACCTTAAATACTTCATTTTCAATCAACTATTTGTTTCTCGTTAAAATACTGAGTAAGATATTGAAAAGGGGAGAAGTTCGGTTTTTATTGCATATATCGACGTTTCAGCCGGAATAGAGCGATTTTCGTGTACATCTTCCATCAGTAATATATACGGAAAATCAGGAACATTTTAGTTAATTCTAATGAAAACACATTGATTTTTATCATTTGTATTGGAAACAATATTGTCATATGTCTTTTCTTGGATCTAAATAATACGAAACCACGCTCTATGATTTGAAGTTAAAATCCTCAAATATGGTTAAATAGTGACTTTTTTCACGTTTTTCATGTAGTTTGATATTACGTAAATATATTCATTTTTACCAATATTTCGATACTATTTCATGTAGTATCACGATATGTGATTTGGCCTTCAAATCTCAGAATTTCGCATTATATTGCATTTTAAGCAAGTTTTCTTGCATTTTGTTTCGTACGAAAAATCATCGCATATAGCAATATTTTGACGTTTATCATCCCCTTTTCCTTCATGTGATTTAAACAAAATATCATCGAATTAGGCAATATTTTGCCGTTTTCCACGTTTTTGTGAATTTTCAGTCCATGGGCATTACTTCATATATATACGATAAAAATGATGCAAACACATAATTGATTAGATAATAACCTTAAATACTTCATTTTCAATCACCTATTTGTTTCTCGTTAAAATACTGAGTAAGATATTGAAAACGGGAGAAGTTCGGTTTTTATTGCATATATCGACGTTTCAGCCTGATTAGAGCGGTTTTACGTGTACATTTTCCCTCGTTAATATAAACGGAAAATCAAGAACATTATAGGTAATTCTAATGAAAACACATTGTTTTTTATCATTTGTATTGGAAACAACATTGTCATATGTCTTTTCCTGGAACTAAATAATACGAAACCTAGCTCTATGATTTGAAGGTAAAATCCTCAAATATGGTAAAATAGTGACTTTTTCACGTTAATCATGTAGTTTGATATTACGCAAATATATTCATTTTTACCAATATTTCGATACTATTTCATGTAGTATCACAATATGTGATTTGGCCTTCAAATCTCAGAATTTCGCATAATATTGCATTTTAAGCAAGTTTTCTTGCATTTTGTTTCGTACGAAAAATCATCGAATTTAGCAATATTTCGACGTTTATCATCCCCTTTTCCTTTATTTGATTCAAACAAAATATCATCGAGTTAGGCAATATTTTGCCGTTTTTCCACGTTTTTGCGAATTTTCAGTCTATGTGTATTAATTCATTATATATACGATAAAAATGATGCAAACACATAATTGATTAGATAATAACCTAAAATACTTCATTTTCAATCAACTATTTGTTTCTCGTTAAAATACTGATAAGATATTGAAAAGGAGAGAAGTTCTGTTTTTATTTCATATATCGACGTTTCAGCCGGAATAGAGCGGTTTTACGTGTATATCTTCCATCGGTAATATAAACGGAAAATCAGGAACATTTTAGTTAATTCTAATGAAAACACATTGATTTTTATCATTTGTATTGGAAACAACATTGTCATATGTCTTTTCTTGGATCTAAATAATACGAAACCTCGCTCTATGAATTGAAGTTAAAATCCTCAAATATGGTTAAATAATGACTTTTTTCACGTTTTTCATGTAGTTTGATATTCCGTAAATATATTCATTTTTCCCAATATTTCGATACTATTTTATGTAGTATCACGATATGTGATTTGGCTTTCAAATCTCAGAATTTCGAATAATATTGCATTTTAAGTAAGTTTTCTTGCATTTTGTTTCATACGAAAAAACATCGAATTTAGCAATATTTTGACGTTTATCATCTCCTTTTCCTTCATGTGATTTAAACAAAATATCATCGAATTAGGCAATATTTTTCCGTTTTCCACGTTTTCGTGAATTTTCCGTCCATGGGTATTAATTCATATATATACGATAAAAATGATGCAAACACATAATTGATTAGATAATAACCTTAAATACTTCATTTTCAATCATCTATTTGTTTCTCGTTAAAATACTGAGTAAGATATTGAAAAGGGGAGAAGTTCGGTTTTTATTGCATATATCGACGTTTCAGCCTGATTAGAGCGGTTTTACGTGTACATCTTCCCTCCTTAATATAAACGGAAAATCAAGAACATTATAGTTAATTCTAATGAAAACACATTGTTTTTTATCATTTGTATTGGAAACAACATTGTCATATGTCTTTTCTTGGAACTAAATAATACGAAACCTCGCTCTATGATTTGAAGGTAAAATCCTCATATATGGTAAAATAGTGACTTTTCCACGTTAATCATGTAGTTTGATATTAGGCAAATATATTCATTTTTACCAATATTTCGATACTATTTCATGTAGTATCACGATATGTGATTTGGCCTTCAAATCTCAGAATTTCGTATAATATTGCATTTTAAGCAAGTTTTCTTGCATTTTGTTTCGTACGAAAAATCATCGAATTTAGCAATATTTTGACTTTTATCATCCCCTTTTCCTTTATTTGATTTTAACAAAATATCATCAAATTAGGCAATATTTTGCCGTTTTTCCATGTTTTTGTAAATTTTCAGTCTATGGGTATTAATTCATTATATATACGATAAAAATGATGCAAACACATAATTGATTAGATAATAACCTTAAATACTTCATTTTCAATCAACTATTTGTTTCTCGTTATAATACTGAGTAAGATATTGAAAAGGGGAGAAGTTCTGTTTTTATTGCATATATCGACGTTTCAGCCGGAATAGAGCGATTTTCGTGTACATCTTCCATCAGTAATATATACGGAAAATCAGGAACATTTTAGTTAATTCTAATGAAAACACATTGATTTTTATCATTTGTATTGGAAACAACATTGTCATATGTCTTTTCTTGGATCTAAATATTACGAAACCTCGCTCTATGATTCTAAGTTAAAATCCTCAAATATGGTTAAATAGTGACTTTTTTCACGTTTTTCATGTAGTTTGATATTACGTAAATATATTCATTCTTTCCAATATTTCGATACTATTTCATGTAGTATCACGATATGTGATTTGGGCTTCAAATCTCAGAATTTCGCATAATATTGCATTTTAAGCAAGTTTTCTTGCATTTTGTTTCGTACGAAAAATCATCGAATTTAGCAATATTTTGACGTTTATCATCCCCTTTTCCTTTATGTGATTTAAACAAAATATAATCGAATTAGGCAATATTTTGCCGTTTTCCACGTTTTTGTGAATTTTCAGTCCATGGGTATTAATTCATATATATACGATAAAAATGATGCAACACATAATTGATTGGATAACAACCTTAAATACTTCATTTTCAATCAACTATTTCTTTCTCGTTAAAATACTGAGTAAGATATTGAAAGAGGGAGAAGTTCTGATTTTATTGCATATATCGACGTTTCAGCCGGAATAGAGCGGTTTTCGTGTACATCTTCCATCGGTAATATAAACGGAAAATCAGAAACATTTT
Source organism: Procambarus clarkii (assembly GCF_040958095.1). Classification (NCBI taxonomy): domain Eukaryota; kingdom Metazoa; phylum Arthropoda; class Malacostraca; order Decapoda; family Cambaridae; genus Procambarus; species Procambarus clarkii. The sequence goes on along the minus strand of NC_091240.1, from coordinate 15,950,357 downwards.
AGATAATTCTAATGAAAACACATTGATTTTTATCATTTGTATTGGAAACAACACTGTCATATGTCTTTTCTTGGATCTAAATAATACGAAACCTCGCTCTATGATTTGAAGGTAAAATCCTTAAATATGGTAAAATAGTGACCTTTTCACGGTAATCATGTAGTTTGATATTAGGCAAATATATTCATTTTTACCAATATTTCGATACTATTTCATGTAGTATCACGATATGTGATTTGGCCTTCAAATCTCAGAATTTCGTATAATATTGCATTTTAAGCAAGTTTTCTTGCATTTTGTTTCGTACGAAAAATCATCGAATTTAGCAATATTTTGACGTTTATCATCCCCTTTTCCTTTATTTGATTTTAACAAAATATCATCGAATTAGGCAATATTTTGCCGTTTTTCCACGTTTTTGTGAATTTTCAGTCTATGGGTATTAATTCATTATATATACGATAAAAATGATGCAAACACATAATTGATTAGATAATAACCTTAAATACTTCATTTTCAATCAACTATTTGTTTCTCGTTAAAATACTGAGTAAGATATTGAAAAGGGGAGAAGTTCGGTTTTTATTGCATATATCGACGTTTCAGGCGGAATAGAGCGATTTTCGTGTACATCTTCCATCAGTAATATATACGGAAAATCAGGAACATTTTAGTTAATTCTAATGAAAACACATTGATTTTTATCATTTGTATTGGAAACAATATTGTCATATGTCTTTTCTTGGATCTAAATAATACGAAACCACGCTCTATGATTTGAAGTTAAAATCCTCAAATATGGTTAAATAGTGACTTTTTTCACGTTTTTCATGTAGTTTGATATTACGTAAATATATTCATTTTTACCAATATTTAGATACTATTTCATGTAGTATCACGATATGTGATTTGGCCTTCAAATCTCAGAATTTCGCATTATATTGCATTTAAGCAAGTTTTCTTGCATTTTGTTTCGTACGAAAAATCATCGAATATAGCAATATTTTGACGTTTATCATCCCCTTTTCCTTCATGTGATTTAAACAAAATATCATCGAATTAGGCAATATTTTGCCGTTTTCCACGTTTTTGTGAATTTTCAGTCCATGGGCATTACTTCATATATATACGATAAAAATGATGCAAACACATAATTGATTAGATAATAACCTTAAATACTTCATTTTCAATCACCTATTTGTTTCTCGTTAAAATACTGAGTAAGATATTGAAAACGGGAGAAGTTCGGTTTTTATTGCATATATCGACGTTTCAGCCTGATTAGAGCGGTTTTACGTGTACATTTTCCCTCGTTAATATAAACGGAAAATCAAGAACATTATAGGTAATTCTAATGAAAACACATTGTTTTTTATCATTTGTATTGGAAACAACATTGTCATATGTCTTTTCCTGGAACTAAATAATACGAAACCTAGCTCTATGATTTGAAGGTAAAATCCTCAAATATGGTAAAATAGTGACTTTTTCACGTTAATCATGTAGTTTGATATTACGCAAATATATTCATTTTTACCAATATTTCGATACTATTTCATGTAGTATCACAATATGTGATTTGGCCTTCAAATCTCAGAATTTCGCATAATATTGCATTTTAAGCAAGTTTTCTTGCATTTTGTTTCGTACGAAAAATCATCGAATTTAGCAATATTTTGACGTTTATCATCCCCTTTTCCTTTATTTGATTCAAACAAAATATCATCGAATTAGGCAATATTTTGCCGTTTTTCCACGTTTTTGCGAATTTTCAGTCTATGTGTATTAATTCATTATATATACGATAAAAATGATGCAAACACATAATTGATTAGATAATAACCTAAAATACTTCATTTTCAATCAACTATTTGTTTCTCGTTAAAATACTGAGTAAGATATTGAAAAGGAGAGAAGTTCTGTTTTTATTTCATATATCGACGTTTCAGCCGGAATAGAGCGGTTTTACGTGTATATCTTCCATCGGTAATATAAACGGAAAATCAGGAACATTTTAGTTAATTCTAATGAAAACACATTGATTTTTATCATTTGTATTGGAAACAACATTGTCATATGTCTTTTCTTGGATCTAAATAATACGAAACCTCGCTCTATGATTTGAAGGTAAAATCCTTAAATATGGTAAAATAGTGACCTTTTCACGGTAATCATGTAGTTTGATATTAGGCAAATATATTCATTTTTACCAATATTTCGATACTATTTCATGTAGTATCACGATATGTGATTTGGCCTTCAAACCTCAGAATTTCGTATAATATTGCATTTTAAGCAAGTTTTCTTGCATTTTGTTTCGTACGAAAAATCATCGAATTTAGCAATATTTTGACGTTTATCATCCCCTTTTCCTTTATTTGATTTTAACAAAATATCATCGAATTAGGCAATATTTTGCCGTTTTTCCACGTTTTTGTGAATTTTCAGTCTATGGGTATTAATTCATTATATATACGATAAAAATGATGCAAACACATAATTGATTAGATAATAACCTTAAATACTTCATTTTCAATCAACTATTTGTTTCTCGTTAAAATACTGAGTAAGATATTGAAAAGGGGAGAAGTTCGGTTTTTATTGCATATATCGACGTTTCAGCCGGAATAGAGCGATTTTCGTGTACATCTTCCATCAGTAATATATACGGAAAATCAGGAACATTTTAGTTAATTCTAATGAAAACACATTGATTTTTATCATTTGTATTGGAAACAACATTGTCATATGTCTTTTCTTGGATCTAAATAATACGAAACCACGCTCTATGATTTGAAGTTAAAATCCTCAAATATGGTTAAATAGTGACTTTTTTCACGTTTTTCATGTAGTTTGATATTACGTAAATATATTCATTTTTACCAATATTTCGATACTATTTCATGTAGTATCACGATATGTGATTTGGCCTTCAAATCTCAGAATTTCGCATTATATTGCATTTTAAGCAAGTTTTCTTGCATTTTGTTTAGTACGTAAAATCATCGAATTTAGCAATATTTTGACGTTTATCATCACCTTTTCCTTTATTTGATTCAAACAAAATATCATCGAATTAGGCAATATTTTGCCGTTTTTCCACGTTTTTGCGAATTTTCAGTCTATGGGTATTAATTCATTATATATACGATAAAAATGATGCAAACACATAATTGATTAGATAATAACCTAAAATACTTCATTTTCAATCAACTATTTGTTTCTCGTTAAAATACTGAGTAAGATATTGAAAAGGAGAGAAGTTCTGTTTTTATTTCATATATCGACGTTTCAGCCGGAATAGAGCGGTTTTACGTGTATATCTTCCATCGGTAATATAAACGGAAAATCAGGAACATTTTAGTTAATTCTAATGAAAACACATTGATTTTTATCATTTGTATTGGAAACAACATTGTCATATGTCTTTTCTTGGATCTAAATAATACGAAACCTCGCTCTATGATTTGAAGGTAAAATCCTTAAATATGGTAAAATAGTGACCTTTTCACGGTAATCATGTAGTTTGATATTAGGCAAATATATTCATTTTTACCAATATTTCGATACTATTTCATGTAGTATCACGATATGTGATTTGGCCTTCAAACCTCAGAATTTCGTATAATATTGCATTTTAAGCAAGTTTTCTTGCATTTTGTTTCGTACGAAAAATCATCGAATTTAGCAATATTTTGACGTTTATCATCCCCTTTTCCTTTATTTGATTTTAACAAAATATCATCGAATTAGGCAATATTTTGCCGTTTTTCCACGTTTTTGTGAATTTTCAGTCTATGGGTATTAATTCATTATATATACGATAAAAATGATGCAAACACATAATTGATTAGATAATAACCTTAAATACTTCATTTTCAATCAACTATTTGTTTCTCGTTAAAATACTGAGTAAGATATTGAAAAGGGGAGAAGTTCGGTTTTTATTGCATATATCGACGTTTCAGCCGGAATAGAGCGATTTTCGTGTACATCTTCCATCAGTAATATATACGGAAAATCAGGAACATTTTAGTTAATTCTAATGAAAACACATTGATTTTTATCATTTGTATTGGAAACAACATTGTCATATGTCTTTTCTTGGATCTAAATAATACGAAACCACGCTCTATGATTTGAAGTTAAAATCCTCAAATATGGTTAAATAGTGACTTTTTTCACGTTTTTCATGTAGTTTGATATTACGTAAATATATTCATTTTTACCAATATTTCGATACTATTTCATGTAGTATCACGATATGTGATTTGGCCTTCAAATCTCAGAATTTCGCATTATATTGCATTTTAAGCAAGTTTTCTTGCATTTTGTTTAGTACGTAAAATCATCGAATTTAGCAATATTTTGACGTTTATCATCACCTTTTCCTTTATTTGATTCAAACAAAATATCATCGAATTAGGCAATATTTTGCCGTTTTTCCACGTTTTTGCGAATTTTCAGTCTATGGGTATTAATTCATTATATATACGATAAAAATGATGCAAACACATAATTGATTAGATAATAACCTAAAATACTTCATTTTCAATCAACTATTTGTTTCTCGTTAAAATACTGAGTAAGATATTGAAAAGGGGAGAAGTTCTGTTTTTATTTCATATATCGACGTTTCAACCGGAATAGAGCGGTTTTACGTGTATATCTTCCATCGGTAATATAAACGGAAAATCAGGAACATTTTAGTTAATTCTAATGAAAACACATTGATTTTTATCATTTGTATTGGAAACAACATTGTCATATGTCTTTTCTTGGATCTAAATAATACGAAACCTCGCTCTATGATTTGAAGTTAAAATCCTCAAATATGGTTAAATAATGACTTTTTTCACGTTTTTCATGTAGTTTGATATTCCGTAAATATATTCATTTTTCCCAATATTTCGATACTATTTTATGTAGTATCACGATATGTGATTTGGCTTTCAAATCTCAGAATTTCGAATAATATTGCATTTTAAGTAAGTTTTCTTGCATTTTGTTTCATACGAAAAAACATCGAATTTAGCAATATTTTGACGTTTATCATCTCCTTTTCCTTCATGTGATTTAAACAAAATATCATCGAATTAGGCAATATTTTTCCGTTTTCCACGTTTTCGTGAATTTTCCGTCCATGGGTATTAATTCATATATATACGATAAAAATGATGCAAACACATAATTGATTAGATAATAACCTTAAATACTTCATTTTCAATCATCTATTTGTTTCTCGTTAAAATACTGAGTAAGATATTGAAAAGGGGAGAAGTTCGGTTTTTATTGCATATATCGACGTTTCAGCCTGATTAGAGCGGTTTTACGTGTACATCTTCCCTCCTTAATATAAACGGAAAATCAAGAACATTATAGTTAATTCTAATGAAAACACATTGTTTTTTATCATTTGTATTGGAAACAACATTGTCATATGTCTTTTCTTGGAACTAAATAATACGAAACCTCGCTCTATGATTTGAAGGTAAAATCCTCATATATGGTAAAATAGTGACTTTTCCACGTTAATCATGTAGTTTGATATTAGGCAAATATATTCATTTTTACCAATATTTCGATACTATTTCATGTAGTATCACGATATGTGATTTGGCCTTCAAATCTCAGAATTTCGTATAATATTGCATTTTAAGCAAGTTTTCTTGCATTTTGTTTCGTACGAAAAATCATCGAATTTAGCAATATTTTGACTTTTATCATCCCCTTTTCCTTTATTTGATTTTAACAAAATATCATCAAATTAGGCAATATTTTGCCGTTTTTCCATGTTTTTGTAAATTTTCAGTCTATGGGTATTAATTCATTATATATACGATAAAAATGATGCAAACACATAATTGATTAGATAATAACCTTAAATACTTCATTTTCAATCAACTATTTGTTTCTCGTTATAATACTGAGTAAGATATTGAAAAGGGGAGAAGTTCTGTTTTTATTGCATATATCGACGTTTCAGCCGGAATAGAGCGATTTTCGTGTACATCTTCCATCAGTAATATATACGGAAAATCAGGAACATTTTAGTTAATTCTAATGAAAACACATTGATTTTTATCATTTGTATTGGAAACAACATTGTCATATGTCTTTTCTTGGATCTAAATATTACGAAACCTCGCTCTATGATTCTAAGTTAAAATCCTCAAATATGGTTAAATAGTGACTTTTTTCACGTTTTTCATGTAGTTTGATATTACGTAAATATATTCATTCTTTCCAATATTTCGATACTATTTCATGTAGTATCACGATATGTGATTTGGGCTTCAAATCTCAGAATTTCGCATAATATTGCATTTTAAGCAAGTTTTCTTGCATTTTGTTTCGTACGAAAAATCATCGAATTTAGCAATATTTTGACGTTTATCATCCCCTTTTCCTTTATGTGATTTAAACAAAATATAATCGAATTAGGCAATATTTTGCCGTTTTCCACGTTTTTGTGAATTTTCAGTCCATGGGTATTAATTCATATATATACGATAAAAATGATGCAACACATAATTGATTGGATAACAACCTTAAATACTTCATTTTCAATCAACTATTTCTTTCTCGTTAAAATACTGAGTAAGATATTGAAAGAGGGAGAAGTTCTGATTTTATTGCATATATCGACGTTTCAGCCGGAATAGAGCGGTTTTCGTGTACATCTTCCATCGGTAATATAAACGGAAAATCAGAAACATTTTAGATAATTCTAATGAAAACACATTGATTTTTATCATTTGTATTGGAAACAACACTGTCATATGTCTTTTCTTGGATCTAAATAATACGAAACCTCGCTCTATGATTTGAAGGTAAAATCCTTAAATATGGTAAAATAGTGACCTTTTCACGGTAATCATGTAGTTTGATATTAGGCAAATATATTCATTTTTACCAATATTTCGATACTATTTCATGTAGTATCACGATATGTGATTTGGCCTTCAAATCTCAGAATTTCGTATAATATTGCATTTTAAGCAAGTTTTCTTGCATTTTGTTTCGTACGAAAAATCATCGAATTTAGCAATATTTTGACGTTTATCATCCCCTTTTCCTTTATTTGATTTTAACAAAATATCATCGAATTAGGCAATATTTTGCCGTTTTTCCACGTTTTTGTGAATTTTCAGTCTATGGGTATTAATTCATTATATATACGATAAAAATGATGCAAACACATAATTGATTAGATAATAACCTTAAATACTTCATTTTCAATCAACTATTTGTTTCTCGTTAAAATACTGAGTAAGATATTGAAAAGGGGAGAAGTTCGGTTTTTATTGCATATATCGACGTTTCAGGCGGAATAGAGCGATTTTCGTGTACATCTTCCATCAGTAATATATACGGAAAATCAGGAACATTTTAGTTAATTCTAATGAAAACACATTGATTTTTATCATTTGTATTGGAAACAATATTGTCATATGTCTTTTCTTGGATCTAAATAATACGAAACCACGCTCTATGATTTGAAGTTAAAATCCTCAAATATGGTTAAATAGTGACTTTTTTCACGTTTTTCATGTAGTTTGATATTACGTAAATATATTCATTTTTACCAATATTTAGATACTATTTCATGTAGTATCACGATATGTGATTTGGCCTTCAAATCTCAGAATTTCGCATTATATTGCATTTTAAGCAAGTTTTCTTGCATTTTGTTTCGTACGAAAAATCATCGAATATAGCAATATTTTGACGTTTATCATCCCCTTTTCCTTCATGTGATTTAAACAAAATATCATCGAATTAGGCAATATTTTGCCGTTTTCCACGTTTTTGTGAATTTTCAGTCCATGGGCATTACTTCATATATATACGATAAAAATGATGCAAACACATAATTGATTAGATAATAACCTTAAATACTTCATTTTCAATCACCTATTTGTTTCTCGTTAAAATACTGAGTAAGATATTGAAAACGGGAGAAGTTCGGTTTTTATTGCATATATCGACGTTTCAGCCTGATTAGAGCGGTTTTACGTGTACATTTTCCCTCGTTAATATAAACGGAAAATCAAGAACATTATAGGTAATTCTAATGAAAACACATTGTTTTTTATCATTTGTATTGGAAACAACATTGTCATATGTCTTTTCCTGGAACTAAATAATACGAAACCTAGCTCTATGATTTGAAGGTAAAATCCTCAAATATGGTAAAATAGTGACTTTTTCACGTTAATCATGTAGTTTGATATTACGCAAATATATTCATTTTTACCAATATTTCGATACTATTTCATGTAGTATCACAATATGTGATTTGGCCTTCAAATCTCAGAATTTCGCATAATATTGCATTTTAAGCAAGTTTTCTTGCATTTTGTTTCGTACGAAAAATCATCGAATTTAGCAATATTTTGACGTTTATCATCCCCTTTTCCTTTATTTGATTCAAACAAAATATCATCGAATTAGGCAATATTTTGCCGTTTTTCCACGTTTTTGCGAATTTTCAGTCTATGTGTATTAATTCATTATATATACGATAAAAATGATGCAAACACATAATTGATTAGATAATAACCTAAAATACTTCATTTTCAATCAACTATTTGTTTCTCGTTAAAATACTGAGTAAGATATTGAAAAGGAGAGAAGTTCTGTTTTTATTTCATATATCGACGTTTCAGCCGGAATAGAGCGGTTTTACGTGTATATCTTCCATCGGTAATATAAACGGAAAATCAGGAACATTTTAGTTAATTCTAATGAAAACACATTGATTTTTATCATTTGTATTGGAAACAACATTGTCATATGTCTTTTCTTGGATCTAAATAATACGAAACCTCGCTCTATGATTTGAAGGTAAAATCCTTAAATATGGTAAAATAGTGACCTTTTCACGGTAATCATGTAGTTTGATATTAGGCAAATATATTCATTTTTACCAATATTTCGATACTATTTCATGTAGTATCACGATATGTGATTTGGCCTTCAAACCTCAGAATTTCGTATAATATTGCATTTTAAGCAAGTTTTCTTGCATTTTGTTTCGTACGAAAAATCATCGAATTTAGCAATATTTTGACGTTTATCATCCCCTTTTCCTTTATTTGATTTTAACAAAATATCATCGAATTAGGCAATATTTTGCCGTTTTTCCACGTTTTTGTGAATTTTCAGTCTATGGGTATTAATTCATTATATATACGATAAAAATGATGCAAACACATAATTGATTAGATAATAACCTTAAATACTTCATTTTCAATCAACTATTTGTTTCTCGTTAAAATACTGAGTAAGATATTGAAAAGGGGAGAAGTTCGGTTTTTATTGCATATATCGACGTTTCAGCCGGAATAGAGCGATTTTCGTGTACATCTTCCATCAGTAATATATACGGAAAATCAGGAACATTTTAGTTAATTCTAATGAAAACACATTGATTTTTATCATTTGTATTGGAAACAACATTGTCATATGTCTTTTCTTGGATCTAAATAATACGAAACCACGCTCTATGATTTGAAGTTAAAATCCTCAAATATGGTTAAATAGTGACTTTTTTCACGTTTTTCATGTAGTTTGATATTACGTAAATATATTCATTTTTACCAATATTTCGATACTATTTCATGTAGTATCACGATATGTGATTTGGCCTTCAAATCTCAGAATTTCGCATTATATTGCATTTTAAGCAAGTTTTCTTGCATTTTGTTTAGTACGTAAAATCATCGAATTTAGCAATATTTTGACGTTTATCATCACCTTTTCCTTTATTTGATTCAAACAAAATATCATCGAATTAGGCAATATTTTGCCGTTTTTCCACGTTTTTGCGAATTTTCAGTCTATGGGTATTAATTCATTATATATACGATAAAAATGATGCAAACACATAATTGATTAGATAATAACCTAAAATACTTCATTTTCAATCAACTATTTGTTTCTCGTTAAAATACTGAGTAAGATATTGAAAAGGAGAGAAGTTCTGTTTTTATTTCATATATCGACGTTTCAGCCGGAATAGAGCGGTTTTACGTGTATATCTTCCATCGGTAATATAAACGGAAAATCAGGAACATTTTAGTTAATTCTAATGAAAACACATTGATTTTTATCATTTGTATTGGAAACAACATTGTCATATGTCTTTTCTTGGATCTAAATAATACGAAACCTCGCTCTATGATTTGAAGGTAAAATCCTTAAATATGGTAAAATAGTGACCTTTTCACGGTAATCATGTAGTTTGATATTAGGCAAATATATTCATTTTTACCAATATTTCGATACTATTTCATGTAGTATCACGATATGTGATTTGGCCTTCAAACCTCAGAATTTCGTATAATATTGCATTTTAAGCAAGTTTTCTTGCATTTTGTTTCGTACGAAAAATCATCGAATTTAGCAATATTTTGACGTTTATCATCCCCTTTTCCTTTATTTGATTTTAACAAAATATCATCGAATTAGGCAATATTTTGCCGTTTTTCCACGTTTTTGTGAATTTTCAGTCTATGGGTATTAATTCATTATATATACGATAAAAATGATGCAAACACATAATTGATTAGATAATAACCTTAAATACTTCATTTTCAATCAACTATTTGTTTCTCGTTAAAATACTGAGTAAGATATTGAAAAGGGGAGAAGTTCGGTTTTTATTGCATATATCGACGTTTCAGCCGGAATAGAGCGATTTTCGTGTACATCTTCCATCAGTAATATATACGGAAAATCAGGAACATTTTAGTTAATTCTAATGAAAACACATTGATTTTTATCATTTGTATTGGAAACAACATTGTCATATGTCTTTTCTTGGATCTAAATAATACGAAACCACGCTCTATGATTTGAAGTTAAAATCCTCAAATATGGTTAAATAGTGACTTTTTTCACGTTTTTCATGTAGTTTGATATTACGTAAATATATTCATTTTTACCAATATTTCGATACTATTTCATGTAGTATCACGATATGTGATTTGGCCTTCAAATCTCAGAATTTCGCATTATATTGCATTTTAAGCAAGTTTTCTTGCATTTTGTTTAGTACGTAAAATCATCGAATTTAGCAATATTTTGACGTTTATCATCACCTTTTCCTTTATTTGATTCAAACAAAATATCATCGAATTAGGCAATATTTTGCCGTTTTTCCACGTTTTTGCGAATTTTCAGTCTATGGGTATTAATTCATTATATATACGATAAAAATGATGCAAACACATAATTGATTAGATAATAACCTAAAATACTTCATTTTCAATCAACTATTTGTTTCTCGTTAAAATACTGAGTAAGATATTGAAAAGGGGAGAAGTTCTGTTTTTATTTCATATATCGACGTTTCAACCGGAATAGAGCGGTTTTACGTGTATATCTTCCATCGGTAATATAAACGGAAAATCAGGAACATTTTAGTTAATTCTAATGAAAACACATTGATTTTTATCATTTGTATTGGAAACAACATTGTCATATGTCTTTTCTTGGATCTAAATAATACGAAACCTCGCTCTATGATTTGAAGTTAAAATCCTCAAATATGGTTAAATAATGACTTTTTTCACGTTTTTCATGTAGTTTGATATTCCGTAAATATATTCATTTTTCCCAATATTTCGATACTATTTTATGTAGTATCACGATATGTGATTTGGCTTTCAAATCTCAGAATTTCGAATAATATTGCATTTTAAGTAAGTTTTCTTGCATTTTGTTTCATACGAAAAAACATCGAATTTAGCAATATTTTGACGTTTATCATCTCCTTTTCCTTCATGTGATTTAAACAAAATATCATCGAATTAGGCAATATTTTTCCGTTTTCCACGTTTTCGTGAATTTTCCGTCCATGGGTATTAATTCATATATATACGATAAAAATGATGCAAACACATAATTGATTAGATAATAACCTTAAATACTTCATTTTCAATCATCTATTTGTTTCTCGTTAAAATACTGAGTAAGATATTGAAAAGGGGAGAAGTTCGGTTTTTATTGCATATATCGACGTTTCAGCCTGATTAGAGCGGTTTTACGTGTACATCTTCCCTCGTTAATATAAACGGAAAATCAAGAACATTATAGTTAATTCTAATGAAAACACATTGTTTTTTATCATTTGTATTGGAAACAACATTGTCATATGTCTTTTCTTGGAACTAAATAATACGAAACCTCGCTCTATGATTTGAAGGTAAAATCCTCATATATGGTAAAATAGTGACTTTTCCACGTTAATCATGTAGTTTGATATTAGGCAAATATATTCATTTTTACCAATATTTCGATACTATTTCATGTAGTATCACGATATGTGATTTGGCCTTCAAATCTCAGAATTTCGTATAATATTGCATTTTAAGCAAGTTTTCTTGCATTTTGTTTCGTACGAAAAATCATCGAATTTAGCAATATTTTGACTTTTATCATCCCCTTTTCCTTTATTTGATTTTAACAAAATATCATCAAATTAGGCAATATTTTGCCGTTTTTCCACGTTTTTGTAAATTTTCAGTCTATGGGTATTAATTCATTATATATACGATAAAAATGATGCAAACACATAATTGATTAGATAATAACCTTAAATACTTCATTTTCAATCAACTATTTGTTTCTCGTTATAATACTGAGTAAGATATTGAAAAGGGGAGAAGTTCTGATTTTATTGCATATATCGACGTTTCAGCCGGAATAGAGCGGTTTTCGTGTACATCTTCCATCGGTAATATAAACGGAAAATCAGAAACATTTTAGATAATTCTAATGAAAACACATTGATTTTTATCATTTGTATTGGAAACAACATTGTCATATGTCTTTTCTTGGATCTAAATATTACGAAACCTCGCTCTATGATTCTAAGTTAAAATCCTCAAATATGGTTAAATAGTGACTTTTTTCACGTTTTTCATGTAGTTTGATATTACGTAAATATATTCATTCTTTCCAATATTTCGATACTATTTCATGTAGTATCACGATATGTGATTTGGGCTTCAAATCTCAGAATTTCGCATAATATTGCATTTTAAGCAAGTTTTCTTGCATTTTGTTTCGTACGAAAAATCATCGAATTTAGCAATATTTTGACGTTTATCATCCCCTTTTCCTTTATGTGATTTAAACAAAATATAATCGAATTAGGCAATATTTTGCCGTTTTCCACGTTTTTGTGAATTTTCAGTCCATGGGTATTAATTCATATATATACGATAAAAATGATGCAACACATAATTGATTGGATAACAACCTTAAATACTTCATTTTCAATCAACTATTTCTTTCTCGTTAAAATACTGAGTAAGATATTGAAAGGGGGAGAAGTTCTGATTTTATTGCATATATCGACGTTTCAGCCGGAATAGAGCGGTTTTCGTGTACATCTTCCATCGGTAATATAAACGGAAAATCAGAAACATTTTAGATAATTCTAATGAAAACACATTGATTTTTATCATTTGTATTGGAAACAACACTGTCATATGTCTTTTCTTGGATCTAAATAATACGAAACCTCGCTCTATGATTTGAAGGTAAAATCCTTAAATATGGTAAAATAGTGACCTTTTCACGGTAATCATGTAGTTTGATATTAGGCAAATATATTCATTTTTACCAATATTTCGATACTATTTCATGTAGTATCACGATATGTGATTTGGCCTTCAAATCTCAGAATTTCGTATAATATTGCATTTTAAGCAAGTTTTCTTGCATTTTGTTTCGTACGAAAAATCATCGAATTTAGCAATATTTTGACGTTTATCATCCCCTTTTCCTTTATTTGATTTTAACAAAATATCATCGAATTAGGCAATATTTTGCCGTTTTTCCACGTTTTTGTGAATTTTCAGTCTATGGGTATTAATTCATTATATATACGATAAAAATGATGCAAACACATAATTGATTAGATAATAACCTTAAATACTTCATTTTCAATCAACTATTTGTTTCTCGTTAAAATACTGAGTAAGATATTGAAAAGGGGAGAAATCGGTTTTTATTGCATATATCGACGTTTCAGCCGGAATAGAGCGATTTTCGTGTACATCTTCCATCAGTAATATATACGGAAAATCAGGAACATTTTAGTTAATTCTAATGAAAACACATTGATTTTTATCATTTGTATTGGAAACAACATTGTCATATGTCTTTTCTTGGATCTAAATAATACGAAACCACGCTCTATGATTTGAAGTTAAAATCCTCAAATATGGTTAAATAGTGACTTTTTTCACGTTTTTCATGTAGTTTGATATTACGTAAATATATTCATTTTTACCAATATTTCGATACTATTTCATGTAGTATCACGATATGTGATTTGGCCTTCAAATCTCAGAATTTCGCATTATATTGCATTTTAAGAAAGTTTTCTTGCATTTTGTTTAGTACGAAAAATCATCGAATTTAGCAATATTTTGACGTTTATCATCACCTTTTCCTTTATTTGATTCAAACAAAATATCATCGAATTAGGCAATATTTTGCCGTTTTTCCACGTTTCTGCGAATTTTCAGTCTATGGGTATTAATTCATTATATATACGATAAAAATGATGCAAACACATAATTGATTAGATAATAACCTAAAATACTTCATTTTCAATCAACTATTTGTTTCTCGTTAAAATACTGAGTAAGATATTGAAAAGGGGAGAAGTTCTGTTTTTATTTCATATATCGACGTTTCAGCCGGAATAGAGCGGTTTTACGTGTATATCTTCCATCGGTAATATAAACGGAAAATCAGGAACATTTTAGTTAATTCTAATGAAAACACATTGATTTTTATCATTTGTATTGGAAACAACATTGTCATATGTCTTTTCTTGGATCTAAATAATACGAAACCTCGCTCTATGATTTGAAGTTAAAATCCTCAAATATGGTTAAATAATGACTTTTTTCACGTTTTTCATGTAGTTTGATATTCCGTAAATATATTCATTTTTCCCAATATTTCGATACTATTTTATGTAGTATCACGATATGTGATTTGGCTTTCAAATCTCAGAATTTCGAATAATATTGCATTTTAAGTAAGTTTTCTTGCATTTTGTTTCATACGAAAAAACATCGAATTTAGCAATATTTTGACGTTTATCATCTCCTTTTCCTTCATGTGATTTAAACAAAATATCATCGAATTAGGCAATATTTTGCCGTTTTCCACGTTTTCGTGAATTTTCCGTCCATGGGTATTAATTCATATATATACGATAAAAATGATGCAAACACATAATTGATTAGATAATAACCTTAAATACTTCATTTTCAATCATCTTTTTGTTTCTCGTTAAAATACTGAGTAAGATATTGAAAAGGGGAGAAGTTCGGTTTTTATTGCATATATCGACGTTTCAGCCTGATTAGAGCGGTTTTACGTGTACATCTTCCCTCGTTAATATAAACGGAAAATCAAGAACATTATAGTTAATTCTAATGAAAACACATTGTTTTTTATCATTTGTATTGGAAACAACATTGTCATATGTCTTTTCTTGGAACTAAATAATACGAAACCTCGCTCTATGATTTGAAGGTAAAATCCTCATATATGGTAAAATAGTGACTTTTCCACGTTAATCATGTAGTTTGATATTAGGCAAATATATTCATTTTTACCAATATTTCGATACTATTTCATGTAGTATCACGATATGTGATTTGGCCTTCAAATCTCAGAATTTCGTATAATATTGCATTTTAAGCAAGTTTTCTTGCATTTTGTTTCGTACGAAAAATCATCGAATTTAGCAATATTTTGACATTTATCATCCCCTTTTCCTTTATTTGATTTTAACAAAATATCATCAAATTAGGCAATATTTTGCCGTTTTTCCACGTTTTTGTAAATTTTCAGTCTATGGGTATTAATTCATTATATATACGATAAAAATGATGCAAACACATAATTGATTAGATAATAACCTTAAATACTTCATTTTCAATCAACTATTTGTTTCTCGTTATAATACTGAGTAAGATATTGAAAAGGGGAGAAGTTCTGTTTTTATTGCATATAATCGACGTTTCAGCCGGAATAGAGCGATTTTCGTGTACATCTTCCATCAGTAATATATACGGAAAATCAGGAACATTTTAGTTAATTCTAATGAAAACACATTGATTTTTATCATTTGTATTGGAAACAACATTGTCATATGTCTTTTCTTGGATCTAAATATTACGAAACCTCGCTCTATGATTCTAAGTTAAAATCCTCAAATATGGTTAAATAGTGACTTTTTTCACGTTTTTCATGTAGTTTGATATTACGTAAATATATTCATTCTTTCCAATATTTCGATACTATTTCATGTAGTATCACGATATGTGATTTGGGCTTCAAATCTCAGAATTTCGCATAATATTGCATTTTAAGCAAGTTTTCTTGCATTTTGTTTCGTACGAAAAATCATCGAATTTAGCAATATTTTGACGTTTATCATCCCCTTTTCCTTTATGTGATTTAAACAAAATATAATCGAATTAGGCAATATTTTGCCGTTTTCCACGTTTTTGTGAATTTTCAGTCCATGGGTATTAATTCATATATATACGATAAAAATGATGCAACACATAATTGATTGGATAACAACCTTAAATACTTCATTTTCAATCAACTATTTCTTTCTCGTTAAAATACTGAGTAAGATATTGAAAGGGGGAGAAGTTCTGATTTTATTGCATATATCGACGTTTCAGCCGGAATAGAGCGGTTTTCGTGTACATCTTCCATCGGTAATATAAACGGAAAATCAGAAACATTTTAGATAATTCTAATGAAAACACATTGATTTTTATCATTTGTATTGGAAACAACACTGTCATATGTCTTTTCTTGGATCTAAATAATACGAAACCTCGCTCTATGATTTGAAGGTAAAATCCTTAAATATGGTAAAATAGTGACCTTTTCACGGTAATCATGTAGTTTGATATTAGGCAAATATATTCATTTTTACCAATATTTCGATACTATTTCATGTAGTATCACGATATGTGATTTGGCCTTCAAATCTCAGAATTTCGTATAATATTGCATTTTAAGCAAGTTTTCTTGCATTTTGTTTCGTACGAAAAATCATCGAATTTAGCAATATTTTGACGTTTATCATCCCCTTTTCCTTTATTTGATTTTAACAAAATATCATCGAATTAGGCAATATTTTGCCGTTTTTCCACGTTTTTGTGAATTTTCAGTCTATGGGTATTAATTCATTATATATACGATAAAAATGATGCAAACACATAATTGATTAGATAATAACCTTAAATACTTCATTTTCAATCAACTATTTGTTTCTCGTTAAAATACTGAGTAAGATATTGAAAAGGGGAGAAATCGGTTTTTATTGCATATATCGACGTTTCAGCGGAATAGAGCGATTTCGTGTACATCTTCCATCAGTAATATATACGGAAAATCAGGAACATTTTAGTTAATTCTAATGAAAACACATTGATTTTTATCATTTGTATTGGAAACAACATTGTCATATGTCTTTTCTTGGATCTAAATAATACGAAACCACGCTCTATGATTTGAAGTTAAAATCCTCAAATATGGTTAAATAGTGACTTTTTTCACGTTTTTCATGTAGTTTGATATTACGTAAATATATTCATTTTTACCAATATTTCGATACTATTTCATGTAGTATCACGATATGTGATTTGGCCTTCAAATCTCAGAATTTCGCATTATATTGCATTTTAAGAAAGTTTTCTTGCATTTTGTTTAGTACGAAAAATCATCGAATTTAGCAATATTTTGACGTTTATCATCACCTTTTCCTTTATTTGATTCAAACAAAATATCATCGAATTAGGCAATATTTTGCCGTTTTTCCACGTTTCTGCGAATTTTCAGTCTATGGGTATTAATTCATTATATATACGATAAAAATGATGCAAACACATAATTGATTAGATAATAACCTAAAATACTTCATTTTCAATCAACTATTTGTTTCTCGTATAAAATACTGAGTAAGATATTGAAAAGGGGAGAAGTTCTGTTTTATTTCATATATCGACGTTTCAGCCGGAATAGAGCGGTTTTACGTGTACTATCTTCCATCGGTAATATAAACGGAAAATCAGGAACATTTTAGTTAATTCTAATGAAAACACATTGATTTTTATCATTTGTATTGGAACAACATTGTCATATGTCTTTTTCTTGGATCTAAATAATACGAAACCTCGCTCTATGATTTGAAGTTAAAATCCTCAAATATGGTTAAATAATGACTTTTTTCACGTTTTTCATGTAGTTTGATATTCCGTAAATATATTCATTTTCCAATATTTCGATACTATTTTATGTAGTATCACGATATGTGATTTGGCTTTCAAATCTCAGAATTTCGAATAATATTGCATTTTAAGTAAGTTTTTCTTGCATTTGTTTCATACGAAAAAAACATCGAATTTAGCAATATTTTGACGTTTATCATCCCTTTTCCTTTGTGATTTAAACAAATATCATCGAATTAGGCAATATTTTGCCGTTTTCCACGTTTTCGTGAATTTTCCGTCCATGGGTATTAATT